>NC_083577.1:87684286-87984286 GCF_027579695.1 Neoarius graeffei
TATAAAAAGAGCATCTTGGAGTGGCAGCAGCTCTCAGAAGTAAAGATGGGAAGAGGATCACCAATCCCCCTAATTCTGCGCCGACAAATAGTGGAGCAATATCAGAAAGGAGTTCAACAGTGTAAAATTGCAGAGTTTGAACATATCATCATCTACAGTGCATAATATCATCAAAAGATTCAGAGAATCTGGAAGAATCTCTGTGCGTAAGGGTCAAGGCCAGAAAACCATACTGGGTGCCCGTGATCTTCGGGCCCTTAGACGGCACTGCATCACATACAGGCATGCTTCTGTATTGGAAATCACAAAATGGGCTCAGGAATATTTCCAGAGAACATTATCTGTGAACACAATTCTGAATAAAATATGGAATTTTGAAACTTCCACATCATTGCAGTCCGTTTTTATTTTCAATTTGTACTTTGTCCCAACTTTTTTGGAATTGGGGTTGTATATATAACTTTTTTTTACAGTTATTCCACTCAATCGAGTCGTACATGATCTGATGGGCGATGAGGCGCGTAGCACTGAGTTGTCTATAATCCATGTACGATGAGATTGAGTCGAATAACTGTTTTACTCTATCCATATTCACAGAATTTTGAGAAACAGAGCATTTTGTTTGCAAATTCGATAAAGAAAAACTTTATACAAAACGTCTGAAAAAATCATTTCCGCTTATAATGTAAACAAACCGGTGAAATGACAGGAGCGATTTGTGAAAAATGCGATGATAATAATAATAATTCTTGAAAAATTAAAAAAATATATGTTCTTCCCTTGAAATACTTCCATTCCATATTTTGTTGCTTTTTTTGTATTTTTAGGGTTTCTTCTTCTTCTGTTTTTTTTTTTTTGTCAGTTGGCAAACCAACTTAAAGGTGCATTACCACCACCAGCTGGGCTGGAGTGTGGAACAGGAGATATTGGGGGAGAACTATATTCCTTTAGCTATTTCTGTTTCTTTTAAATACTTGATAACAATTTTTGGGGTTTTGTTTTCAAGTAGAGTTTTTATTTCGTCCTTGGTCGGTTCAGCAACACGCTCTGCCATTTTGTTTTTCTCTACTCATGGTATATGAGCTGATATCCTAGTAGTAGAGCAGCCAATCAGAGCGCACGATTGCTCATATCCAGTCAATGTAGAGAGAATAATCTCATCTCATTATCTCTAGCTGCTTTATCCTTCTACAGGGTCGCAGGCAAGCTGGAGCCTATCCCAGCTGACTACGGGCGAAAAGCGGGGTACACCCTGGACAAGTCGCCAGGTCATCACAGGGCTGACACATAGACACAGACAACCATTCACACTCACATTCACACCTACGCTCAATTTAGAGTCACCAGTTAACCTAACCTGCATGTCTTTGGACTGTGGGGGAAACCGGAGCACCCGGAGGAAACCCATGCGGACACGGGGAGAACATGCACACTCCACACAGAAAGGCCCTCGCTGGCCACGGGGCTCGAACCCGGACCTTCTTGCTGTGAGGCGACAGCACTAACCACTACACCACCGTGCTGCCCCGAGAGAATAATTATAATTTTTATTTAAAGGACAACATGTCATATTTTTATCCATTTGCAGTTACACTTTGACACAGTTACACTGTCTTCATTTTGTTGTTGCTGCTTTAAAAAAGTCATTCACTCTGACATTGGAGACTCCTTCCATGAACGTTATATAAACGTCCAGGTCCGCTGTATCCTCTACATCCCCGTGAATGAGCTGTTACTATAGAAATGATAACTTATTAGATGGAGTGCATTAATATAAACTTGTGATTTGTAGCTGCGCTACTTTATAGAAAATGTCTGAACAATCATTTGAGCCGAACGTTGCGTCTCTGCTGTTTAAAATGGCCGTGTTTTAAAAGGCTCTGAGTGAACAGCACTGGAAAAAACAGACGTGCGCTATTTACGGCGAGTCAGAATGAGATGACCCGCCTCCCATCTGTCCATCATCTTCAATCAGTCTAGATGAGGCAGAGAATATTCATCAGTCACCGCCTGCTGTTCCATCGCACCTGAAAATGAGCTTCGAACAGAGAGGCGGAGTGACGCTGTCGCCGCACTCGCACCGCCGCTTAAATATAAACCCTTCCACAGTCCATTACGCTCACATCCTCAGGTGCTCAGAGACTTATAAGTCCAAGGGAAGATGGTTTTGTGTTTCCATCAGCTGCTGTACTGCAGCGAGAACGGCAGCTAAACACCCACACAGTCGTGGCCAACATCCAAACCTGAAAAGAGTCTCTCAGAACACACCAAACTTATTCTCCACACCACCACAGCTCTATATTCACAGATCAGTTTATCAGACACGCCTGCTGTGTACTGCTGTCACTGAATACAGTAATTACTGACCATCATCATTCTTCATCCAGCACTCACTCGCTCACATAACAACATGGACGGCTAACGTTCAGAAACATCCCTGCAACATTCTAAAAACATCGCTAATATCAACTGTGAGAAAATATCAAATGGCGACACACAGTACATCCCACCCTGAGCTTTTATTACCGACAGACCGTCGGCTCGGGAGCGTGGAAACTGACGTAAAAGTATTTGAGTGTGAATTTTACACAAATTTGGAGTCATATACACGTTACATAAGAGTTTATTTCTGTATGGTTTTACATTTTTACTGGAGTTTTGTTTTCGCATGTTATAGTCCATTAGTAGAATCTGAATCAGAGCAAATTTGATTATTTTACTCCATTTGCTCTTTGGTTTGGTTTCATGGTGCACATCATGAAAAAGAAAAGAAAAGAAAAAGCCAAAAAAAAAATCATTGAATGGCATGAGCTGAAAACATCTTTGTAAAACTCAAAAGAAACCCCCATGATCACTCGAGCACAGAGAACAGAATACAGCACTAAAAAAAAGGATTTAATAATTACACACTCACCAGCCAATTTATTAAGAACACCCATACATCCGCCTGCTGTTCTCTGCGGGTCTGTAATCAGCCGATCCCCCGACAGCAGCACGATTCATCAAATCACGCAGATACAAATCAAGAGCTTCAGTTAATGTTCACAATGTTCAAACATCAGAATGGGAACAAATTGTGATCTCAATTTTTGTGTGACTTTCTTTCACTGTGGTATGGGTGTCGGTTTGAGTCAGATGAGTATGAGGTTTGAGTATTTCAGAAGCTGCTGATCTCCTCCTGGGGTTTTCACACACAACAGTCTCTAGAGTTTACACAGAATGGTGCGGAAAACAAAAAACACTGAGTGAGTGAGCGACAGTTCTGCGGGTGGAAACAAACGCCTTGTTGATAAGAGAGGGTCAGAGGGAAATGGACAGATTAGTTCGAGCTTTTTTGCCAGGAAGGATATAGTAACTCATATAATCACTCTTTACAACCGCGGTGAGCAGAAAAGCATCTCAGCAGAAAAGCAACAGCAGAAGAACACACTGGGTTCCAGTTCTACAGCCAAGAACAGGAATCTTAGAATCAACAAGAAATTCCTATTAAAGTGGCCGGTGAGCACACCTGTCAACCCTCCTGTTTTTCCCGGGAAATCCCTTATTTTGACTTATTTCCCGCTGTCTTCCCGTTTTTTTTTTTATTTTCCCGAAAATATCCCATATTTTCACATTATATAAAAGTCCCGTATTTTCACAATATAAAAAAGTCGGTAGGTCCAGAATTCATGACGCGCCTCTGACAGGAGTTTACAGCAGGAAGTCGGGCCATGAATTCACGTCCCCGCCCTCTCAGGCATCAGTAATTACATAACTACGTCCGGAGGCGAGGCTGAACAAGTGATTAGGTCCAGTGTTGCCAGATTGGGCGGTTTCCCGCCCAAGTTGGGAGGTTTCAAGTGCATTTTGGCGGGTTTTGAACATAATTTGGGCTGGAAAACGTCAGCAGTATCTGGCAACACTGATTAGGTCTGAGGTGAAGATGGCGATGCTAATAGCTAAGAAAAACATTAGCCTCTCTTTCTTTGATGATTTCAACAAGTGCGTGGCTGGAATGTTCCCAGACTCTTCCATCGCAAAGACATTTTCCATGGGGAAAACGAAAGCCTCCCAAATAATCAAAGGTAAGCTACACATGTTTACATTAAGTATGTCCTGGCTAAGACCTCATAAATAGCCTAGTGTAAACTAATTGGTGTATTAACTGTTTTATCCACTCATTGTCTATTTTATTTTCTATCTGAAACTTACCCATTTTAAATCACTCTTGGTTTAATATCTTATATTACTCTTTATCTCTTTATTACTCTATCTATCTATCTATCTATCTATCTATCTATCTATCTATCTATCTATCTATCTATCTATCTATCTATCTATCTATCTATCTAGTGTCCCGAGGCCATGATTATGGTAAAACCATAATAAATTGCAATGGAATTGAATTTATTGACTGGTTATATAATGACCTTTCTTATTTTAACATAAGATACGTATTTTAGTTATTTGGGAAATAACTGGTACCACTGAAAGCAAATAAAAATAAATGTATAGTTTATTCACAAATGCACTCTATAAACCATAAGCATATTGAGTTTGGGTCTTGGCTATCACCAACATGCACCAGAGTACAGGAAATCACAAATACTAGATAGAAAATTGACCCCCATTTAACTTCACACCCACTTTTGGTGAAGGGTATGACTTTCCGAAATTTTCCCTTATTTTGAGTTAAAAATCTGGGAAATATCCCTTTTTTTCAAACCTCAAAGTTGACAGGTATGCCGGTGAGTGTGAGCATAAGTAATAGAAAATGAAACATTTGTGAGTTGTATCCAATGTTTATTTTCCTTTTTTGTTCTTCCCTCGGTTCAGTATGATGGTGTATTAGGAACATTGTGGGTTTTTAAAAAATGGAGCTGAGAGAGGGGGTAATATTCCACAAACAAACAAACAACAAAAAAAAACCTTCAAATTTCTGAGATTAAAGTTACAAATTTACAAAAAAAACAAAACCCTGTCTATTCTCTTTGATTATAAAGATTTAAATTTGAGAGAGAGAGAAAAAAAAACTCGGAAATTTCTGACATTAAAAAAGTTTCTGAGAAAAAAAATATTGGAAAAGTAGTGGGTGTTTTTTTTTTTTTTTAAGTAACCAGGTTGCGTCACTTTTCAGGTCGGATCAACATCACGCCTCAGATGCCACGACTGAGCTGAAAGTTACAGGAAACACAGTCTTTCCTCCTTGATCAGCAATATAAAAGAATAAAGAGCTCAGAGAGTTTCATCTCCATTTCCCAGAATGCACTGCAGCCAGGAACCATGAAATTATTGTCTCAGAGAATATCTATCTGAGTTTTTATCAAGCAAATTCTCACAATTTCCAGCTCCATTTTTTTTCCTGACCATAGCCCTAACACGCCATCATAGTCCAAAGCTCCTGAACACTCGAGTGTCTCAGTTTCTCAGTTTAGCTGCTCGCATCTACAAAAATATCACCGCATGTGTGATTAGCTTCCTGCAGTGAATCAATTCAGAGTCAAATTATTTTCTCACTTGAAGTTCATTTAGAATCAGACAGAGACACCTCATTCAGACGCTCTCAGACTCGAGTCTGATTGTTATGTTCTCACCTGATTAAAGAACCGCACCGAGCCGGAGAACACGCCAGAGTCGCTTTCAAACACACTCAACCCTGCATGCGTCCAGTCCGTGTCATGACCATAGCGATGTCAAAACTATTTTCTCATTATGCTGTGTGATTTTTGGAGACTCTGGAACTCACTCATTTTCATTATCTTCAGAAGGATAAAGGATTTCTCGATTGCGGATTCATGAATGATTCTCTTAAAACAATGTTAATTTTAAGGAGGATGAGGAGATGCTCATATTGAGGAAGACAAACAAGCCATGGTCCTGAAACCTATCAGAGAATGCAATGAGATCTGGAACTTTCTTTTTCTTTTATCACTGTCTCAGCTCAGATTTGTATCAGACAAATTAGAGATATGAGATTATGTTAAAGGAAAAATCATCTCTGAACAATTCGCATATTATTTATTTTATCATGAAACTCTGAGTTATAAATTCTTTCATGGTCTGTTTTCACTTTGGTTAATGGTTTCTGATGTCACCCACAATGCTGCAGTGGGAACGAAGGTGTGTTTCATTTGCAATGGGAAGTCAGGATTTCTCATCTCATCTCATTATCTGTAGCCGCTTTATCCTGTTCTACAGGGTCGCAGGCAAGCTGGAGCCTATCCCAGCTGACTACGGGCGAAAGGCGGGGTACACCCTGGACAAGTCGCCAGGTCATCACAGGGCTGACACATAGACACAGACAACCATTCACACTCACATTCACACCTACGCTCAATTTAGAGTCACCAGTTAACCTAACCTGCATGTCTTTGGACTGTGGGGGAAACCGGAGCACCCGGAGGAAACCCACGCGGACAACATGCAAACTCCGCACAGAAAGGCCCTCACCGGCCACGGGGCTCGAACCCGGACCTTCTTGCTGTGAGGCGACAGCGCTAACCACTACACCACCGTGCCACCCAAGTCAGGATTTCTGAATTCCCAATAGGAAACATCAACAGGAACGTCCCCTGAAGTCAGCTTTCCGATTCAGAAAGTCAGAGAAACCTCATCAAGCTCAGCTTCAAAATCCAAGATGGCTGCTTGGCACATCAACAATGTGAAATCTGCAGTAATATACTGTTTATTAGCCAACTGTCTTATTTGTGTCCTGTTAAATCAGTCGTATACACAGTAGTGTCCAACTTCTATCTGTGGACATGTTGCTGCGGTGTTTGTATGTACAAAATATGGCGTAATACATTTTATCAACTGGTATTGCTAATAACGACTAACAATAGCTAGAACTGGTATTGATTTTCCGATTTGTACTGGAATTAGATCAATTCAGGATTGATATCCTCATCTTTAATGAGGATTCCCTCATCTGTGGGCGGCACGGTGGTGTAGTGGTTAGCACTGTCGCCTCACAGCAAGAAGGTTCTGGGTTCAAGCCCAGCGGCCGACGGGGGCCTTTCTGTGTGGAGTTTGCATGTTGTCTGCGTGGGTTTCCTCTGGGTGCTCCGGTTTCCTCTGGGTGCTCCAGTTTCCCCCACAGTTCAAAGACATGCAGTTAGGCTAACATAGGACGGCCTTGGGTTGAAGTGCCCAAGAGTGGCAGTGCATACATATGCAGCGGCTTTGCTCTCCTGTGATGAACTAAAATTCATTGTACATTTGTGCAGTGACAATAAAGGCATTCTATTCTTTAGTCCTTTAATCTGTCCAAATCAGCTTCCAAAACTCCAAAATTCATGCAAACATCACTGTCATCTCACATTATCTTGTAGATCACTAACTAGCCGAGTCAAGTCTCTGTGTCGTAGAACTGCATAGCATTAAATAGGAGAAAATTTATTTCAACAAGAGCATCAATGATGATGTAGCTCACTCCGGCCCTGTCTAGTTCAGAAGGAATGATCTAAAGTGGGACACTTTGCGCAATAAATGTTGCAAGCTATATACACTATATATAAGCTATATATAGAAGCGAGGGCGGCACGGTGGTGTAGTGGTTAGTGCTGTCGCCTCAAAGCGACAAGCAAGAAGGTCCGGGTTCGAGCCCCGTGGCCGGTGAGGGCCTTTCTGTGCAGAGTTTGCATGTTCTCTCCGTGTCTGCGTGGGTTTCCTCCAGGTGCTCCGGTTTCCCCCACGGTCCAAAGACATGCAGGTTAGGTTAACTGGTGACTCTAAATTGAGCGTAGGTGTGAATGTGAGTGTGAATGGTTGTCTGTGTCTATGTGTCAGCCCTGTGATGACCTGGCGACTTGTCCAGGGTGTACCCCGCCTTTCGCCCGTAGTCAGCTGGGATAGGCTCCAGCTTGCCTGCGACCCTGTAGAACAGGATAAAGCGGCTACAGATAATGAGATGAGAGATATAGAAGCGATATCCACCCTAGGAATACTGACCGATTTACCAGAAAGAATCCAAAATGGCAAGGAATTGACCGAGAAGAAGCGATTTTTGTTGAACTGTTTAAGGCATTAAGGCTTAATTAGTCCATAACTTCATTAATAATTGTAATGAAGCAAATCTGGGTAGAAGTTATATGCAGCCTAGGTTCCCCTACCTTCATGCCAGAAAGAATCAAAATCAGTGAAGAATTGAGGGAGAAGAAGTGATTTGTGTGGAAACTGCTCGTTAGGGATTGATTGATTAATTACTCCATATCATCATTATTAATTGCATTTAAGCAAATCTGGATAGAAGCCATATGCACCCCAGGCAGACCTACCTTCCTGCCAAAAAGAATAAAAATCGGTGAAGAATTGAGAGAGAAGAAGTGATTTTCGTGAAATATGGACGACACTGGACGGACAACACTTGATGGTATAAACCAATGTTTCTCAACCTTTTTTCAGTCACAGCACGCTTCAGAAGTATGAAAATTCTCAAGGCACCCCCATATAACATATACGCAGTCATGCTGACCATATGCTGACCCCGGCAGTGATGTTGTGACATGGGAAAGGGGGCCGTGAGGCAAAGTTTGATGATGCATGAGGCGGCGATGATCTGCATTAGTGTAACTATCGTTTTTGGAAATTTAATTCATTTTATTTATTTCAATGTTAGAATATATACATTTTTGACGTCACCCCTTATGAAGCCAGGTGGCACCCCGGTTGAGAAAGGCTGTTATAAACTCATCACCCATCGGCCAGATGAGCTAATAATCTCTAAGGTAAGGGATAATAGTCAAGTTTTGCTGTTAGTGCCTGAAAACAAATTTCTTTTCTCATTTACAGTGGTGCTCGAAAGTTTGTGAACCCTTTAGAATTTTCTATATTTCTGCATAAATATGACCTAAAACATCATCAGATTTTCACACAAGTCCTAAAAGTAGATAAAGAGAACCCAGTTAAACAAATGAGACAAAAATATTATACTTGGTCATTTACTTATTGAGGAAAATGATCCAATATTGCATATCTGTGAGTGGCAAAAGTATGTGAACCTCTAGGATTAGCAGTTAATTTGAAGGTGAAAATAGAGTCAGGTGTTTTCAATCAATGGGATGACAATCAGGTGTGAGTGGGCACCCTGTTTTATTTAAAGAACAGGGATCTATCAAAGTCTAATCTTCACAACACATGTTTGTGGAAGTGTATCATGGCATGAACAAAGGAGATTTCTGAGGACCTCAGAAAAAGCGTTGTTGAGGCTGAAAAAGGCTATAAAACCATCTCTAAAGAGTTTGGACTCCACCAATCCACAGTCAAACAGATTGTGTACAAATGGAGGAAATTCAAGACCATTGTTACCCTCCCCAGGAGTGGTCGACCAACAAAGATCACTCCAAAAGCAAGGCATGTAATAGTCGGCGAGGTCACAAAGGACCCCAGGGTAACTTTTAAGCAACTGAAGGCCTCTCTCACATTGGCTAATGTTAATTTTCATGAGTCCACCATCAGGAGAACACTGAACAACAATGGTGTGCATGGCAGGGTTGCAAGGAGAAAGCCACTGCTCTCCAAAAAGAACATTGCTGCTCATCTGCAGTTTGCTAAAGATCATGTGGACAAGCCAGAAGTCTATTGGAAAAATGTTTTGTGGACAGATGAGACCAAAATAGAACATTTTGGTTTTAATGAGAAGTATGTTTGGAGAAAGGAAAACACTGCATTCCAGCATAAGAACCTTATCCCAGCTGTGAAACATGGTGGTGGTAGTTTCGTGGTTTGGGCCTGTTTTGCTGCATCTAGGCCAGGACGGCTTGCCATCATTGATGGAACAATGAATTCTGAATTATACCAGCGAATTCTAAAGGAAAATGTCAGGACATCTGTCCATGAACTGAATCTCAAGAGAAGGTGGGTCATGCAGCAAGACAACGACCCTAAGTACACAAGTCGTTCAACCAAAGAATGGTTAAAGAAGAATAGAGTTAATGTTTTGGAATGGCCAAGTCAAAGTCCTGACCTTAGTCCAATCGAAATGTTGTGGAAGGACCTGAAGCGAGCAGTTCATGTGAGGAAACCCACCAACATCCCAGAGTTGAAGCTATTCTGTACGGAGGAACGGGCTAAAATTCCTCCAAGCCGGTGTGCAGGACTGATTAACAGTTACCGCAAACGTTTAGTTGCAGTTATTGCTGCACAAGGGGGTCACACCAGATACTGAAAGCAAAGGTTCACATACTTTTGCCACTCACAGATATGTAATATTGGATCATTTTCCTCAATAAATAAATGACCAAGTATAATATTTTTGTCTCATTTCTTTAACTGGGTTCTCTTTATCTACTTTTCGGACTTGTGTGAAAATCTGATGATGTTTTAGGTCATATTTACACAGAAATATAGAACATTCTAAAGGGTTCACAAACTTTAAAGCACCACTGTACTTTTCATTTTCCAGCAACATTCAGATTAGATTAGATTCAACTTTATTTTCAGTGTGCAGAGCACAGGTACAGAATTAGTGTCTAACCAGAAGTGCAAAGTACAGTATTATTTTCTGATAAGTGAAGTAGTAAGTACTGCAGCATAATGATGCTATATGTTACAGTATATACAGTGATGGACAGTGGAGAGTCACAATATACAGATATTCTGTTTGTAAATATTTAAATGCATATTTACAGAGGGGAAGTGGACAGGATTACAGAGTATATAAGGTTGTATGTACAGTTTGCAGTAGTTAACCTATATGTACAGATGTCTAAATGTACAATAAAGTGGCAGTGTGTGCAGCAGCAGTATGAAAATGTACATACAGCTGTTTATATGTACAGTACTGCTATCAGATAAAGTGGTACAGTCTGTGCAACAATATAAGTGGTCCGTTTTGTGCATGACATTACAGGCATTTAGCAGACGCTCTTATCCAGAGCAACATACAGCATACCCAGAGCAGGCAGGGGAGCCGTTGGGGGTTACGTGCCTTGCTCAAGCCATTCCTGTTGGTCCAGGGAATTGAACCAGTGACCTTTTGGTCCCCAAGCTGCTTCTCTCACCATTATGCCATGGCTTCCTCCATACAAAAAATTAACAGTGCAAATGGCATGCGAATGAACTGAACAGTGCAGGATGAGTGCAGTGATGTTAGCAGAGTGGTGGTGTGGAAATCAACATGGTTACCACCTCAGAGAAGAAGCTCCTCTTGAGCCTACTGGAGCAGGAATGGAGGCTTTGGTAATGTCTGTCAGATGGGAGGCAGGAGAATAGTGCATGGTTGGGGTGGGCAGCATCCTTGATGATGTTACTCACCCTTCCCAAGCATTGCCTGTGATTAATGTTCTCAGTGGAAGGTAACTGAGTGCAAGTAATCAAGTGGGCAGTTTTCACTACCCACTGAAATGTTTTACGGTCCAATATGGAGCAGTTGCCATACCATACTGAGATGCAGTTCATGAGTATGCTCTCAGTAGCACAGCGGTAGAAGTCCACCAGTATCCTGGGACACAGCTGAGCTTTCTCAAGGCTCTGTAGATTGTAAAAATGCTGTTGTGCCTTTTTTTACCAGGATGGAGGAGTTTAGGGTCCAGGTGAGATTATTTGAGATGTGGATACCAAGGAACTTGAAGCTTGACACACACTCTGTGACAGCTTCACTGATGAAGATGGGGCAGTGTACATGGCTCCTTACCTGGCTGAAGTCCATGATGATCTCCTTGGTCTTCTGTGTATTAAGCACCAAGTTGCTATTGTCACACCACAAGACCAGATGCTGGACCTCATCCCTATATGCCAAGTCATTGTCACCTCTGATCTGACCCACCACTGTGGTGTCATCTGCAAATGTGATTATGGTGTTACAGCCATGGACTGGAATGCACTCATAGGTGAACAAGGAGAACAGTAGAGGGCTCAGTACGTAGCCTTGTGGCATGCCAGTGTTCATGGTTATAGTAGTGAAGGAGAGATTGTCTAACTTAACAGACTGGGGTTTGTTAGTCAGAAAGTCCAGAGTCCAGTTGCAAAGGGATGTGCTAATACCAAGCTGGCTAAGCTTGGAGATCAGCATGGAGGGGATCACAGTGTTAAATGCGGCACTGAGATCAATGAACAGCATTCTGATGTAGGAGTTGTGGCAGTCCAGGTGGGTCAGAGCAGAATGGAGTGCCATGGAGATGGTGTCCTCTGACCTGTTGCAGTGGTAAACAAACTGATATGGGTCCATTGTGGCAGGTAAACAGGATTTCAAGTGCGACAGAGCCAGTCTCTCAAAGCACATGCCAATGATTGGGGTGAGTGCAACAGGACGGAAGTTGCTGAGGGCTGTGGCAATGGAGTGCTTCAGCTCTGGCACAATGGAGGCAGTCTTGAAGCTGGTGTGGATGACTGCCTGGGCCAGGGACAGGTTGAAAAATGTCCATAAAGACCCTGGCCAACTGCTCTGCACAAGCTCCAAGCACACATGCAGGTATTCCATCAGGTCCAGTTGCCTTACGTATATTCATCCTGCTCAGAGTAGAGCAAAATTCTGAGGTGGAGAAAGTGAGAGGCTGCTCATCGTATGGAAGTAATGCCTTGATGATGACCTCCTTGTTCCCCTGATCAAAGCAAGCATAGAAGTTGTTGAGTTTGTTGGGGAGGGAGGCTGAGCTGGCTGGTGGCACAGTGCTGGATGGTTTGACGTCAGTGATTGTCCAGATCCCTTGCCTAATGTGCTGGGAGTCAGAGAACCTGAAGTGCTCTTCAACTGTCTGTTCATACAGACATGGAGAAATTTGTTGGTACCCTTCCATGAAAAAAAAAAAGAACCCAGAACTATCTGTGAAATAATTTGAAACTGACATCCATCACTGTTTATTCCTTGTATAACACAAATCAGACTTTGTGCTTGATTTTTGATTCAAGTGAATATTTTACGTAACAAAACAAATGAAAACGGCATGGACAAAAATAATGGTACCCTTAACTTAATATTTTGTTGCACAACCTTTAGCAGCAATCACTGCCA
The DNA here is from genome assembly GCF_027579695.1 of Neoarius graeffei. Taxonomy (NCBI): domain Eukaryota; kingdom Metazoa; phylum Chordata; class Actinopteri; order Siluriformes; family Ariidae; genus Neoarius; species Neoarius graeffei. Next base: position 87,697,215 of record NC_083577.1, read on the forward strand.
ACAAGCAATCTCTGTAGCTCTCAGTGAGACTACTGCATCTGCCAACAGGTAGTCTGGCCCACTCTTCCTGAGCAAACTGTTCTAGCTGTCTCAGATTTGAAGGGTGCCTTCTCCACACTGCGTGTTTCAGCTCTTTCCAGAGATGTTCAATAGGACTCAGATCAAGACTCATGGAAGGCCACTTCAAACTAGTTCATTGTTTTATTCTTCACCATTCGTGGGTGCATTTAGCTGTGTTTTAGGTCTTTATCCTGTTGGAGGACCCATGACCTGTGACTGAGACAGAGCTTTCTGACACTGGGTAGAACATTTCACTCCAGAATGTCTTGATAGTCTTGAGATTTTATTGTGCCCTGCACAGATTTAAGGCACCCCATGCCAGACACAGTGAAGCAGCCCCAAATCATAACCAAGCCTTCGCCATGTTTCACAGTACAGTAGGTATGGTGTTCTTTTCTTTGAAAGCTTCATTTTTTTCTTCTGTGGCCATAGAGCTGATATGATTTGCCAATAAGATTGAGTTTTGTCTCATCTATCCAGAGAACATGCTCCCAGAAGCATCGTGGCTTGTCAATATGCATTTTGCTAAATTCCAATCTGGCTTTTTTTAAAAGTTTTTCTTTTAACAATGGAGTCCTTACATTGAGCCCGCTTTTGCTCAAAAAGTGATGGATGGTGCAATCACGTACAATCACGTACAAGGTACATGATTGCACCATCCGTCACTTTTGAGTGACAGCAGGCTTGGAGTTCAACTTCTGTCTCTTTGGAAGTTGTCCTTGGCTCTTTTTCTACCACTGGCACTATCCTTCTGTTCAATCTGTGGTCAACGTACATGATTGCACCATCCGTCACTTTTTGAGTGACAGCGGGCTTGGAGTTCAACTTCTGTCTCTTTGGAAGTTGTCCTTGGCTCTTTTTCTACCATTGGCACTATGCTTCTGTTCAATTTGTGGTCGATTTCAATCTTGCAGTCACATCCAGGAAGGTTGGCTCCAGTCCCATGGAACTTTAACTTCTTAATTATATTTGCAACTGTAGTCACAGGAACATCAACCTACTTGGAGATGGTCTTATCGCCTTTGCCTTTAACATGCTTGTCTATAATTTTCTTTCTGATCTCCTCAAACAACTCTCTCCTTTGCTTTCTCTGGTCCATGCTCAATGTGATGCACACGATGATACCAAATGGCAGAGTGATGATTTTTTTTTCCATTTAAATAGACTGAATGACTGATTACAAGATTGAAGACACGTGATAGTAATTAAGGTTAAACAATTAGTTTGAAATATCACCATAATCCAATTATTTCTAATCTTTTCTAATGGTAGCAACAAATCTGTCCAGGCTATTTTAGAATATCTTTGTAAAATAAACAAGAAATATTTTTTACACTTTTTTTTTTTTTTGCTTTACTCTATGACATGCCAAAGGCATGCAAGTATACATGAGAAAACTGCTTTTAAGTTCATTACTTTAAAGGAGGAATAAATCATTGTTTCAACAAGCTGTAAGGATACCAATAAATCTGTCCATGTCAGTAGTTATATTTAGCCTGGGAGATTCCCCTTCTCAGTTTGGCCCTGGCTGAGCTATAAGGTTCCTGGTTTTCAGACCGGAAGGCTGTATCTCCTGCTTTGAGCAGGAGGCAAACCTTTCTGTTCATCCAGAGCTTCTGATTAGGGAAAGTTTTTAATTTTCTTGTCGGTTGTCACTCTGTCCACACACTTGTTAATGTGGTCCAGGACAGACCTCATATTAATGTATAATCCAGCATAGAAGTTCTGGAGACATTGGAGCAAATGTTGGACTCAAAGCCCCAGAATGCAGTTCAGCCATAAACACAGATGAATGAAATGATGGGCAATGGCATTGATTTTTACAGCATATTAACATGAAAGATAGAGCTTTTGAAGCTGATGTGATTGAGCAGAGTGTACAGATAGTACAGTACCTAAGAGAGCTGAACAGACTAAAACACCGTTGCATCGCTCTTTGTAGGTAGAGATGAAAGAAGGACTAAATCCCACTGCACTGCTATCTGAACAGCATTGTGAGTAATGAGACTCTATTTTCAGAAGATTAATAACCAGTTTGGCTCACACTAATCTTACACTGGGCCTTCTATCTATCCAAGCTTGGGACCAGTACTAAGTATGCACTGTCTTGTACAACCCCAGTGGCTGGGTATTTTATCTAACCTGCATGTCTTTGAACTGTGGGGAAAACCAGAGCACCCAGAGGAAACCCACACAGACATGGGGAGAACATGCAAACTCCACATAGAAAGGCCCCTATCGGCCATGGGGTTCAAACCCAGAACCTTTTGGCTGTGAGGTGACAGTGCTAACCACTACACCACCATCTCATCTCATCTCATCTCATCTCATCATCTCTAGCCGCTTTATCCTGTTCTACAGGGTCGCAGGCAAGCTGGAGCCTATCCCAGCTGACTACGGGCGAAAGGCGGGGTACACCCTGGACAAGTCGCCAGGTCATCACAGGGCTGACACATAGACACAGACAACCATTCACACTCACATTCACACCTACGCTCAATTTAGAGTCACCAGTTAACCTAACCTGCATGTCTTTGGACTGTGGGGGAAACCGGAGCACCCGGAGGAAACCCATGCGGACACGGGGAGAACATGCAAACTCCACACAGAAAGGCCCTCGCCGGCCACGGGGCTCGAACCCGGACCTTCTTGCTGTGAGGCGACAGCGCTAACCACTACACCACCGTGCCGCCCCTACACCACCATGTCACTCCTAAATATCAGAAACAATTAACTAACCATGAAAGTAGTCTAAACTCAGCGTTTCATCCTAAAATAAATCTCGGCTGCTGATGAAGATCTTTAAAAATATAAAGTGCAGGGTATATTTACCCCATGCAGGTCCCCATTCTGCCTTCACTACGCAATAATTTTTGTACCTGCTGGGTAAATACTCCAAACGTGATGAAGACTGTCCTCATCCAATTCTCTCAGCATCCCACAGAGAATCGTCTTGGCCAGTTCTAATGTCTTTAAGCCTCATGTGAATGAAATGCTCTTCTCATTAATTACAGGATGCAGCAAATTCCCAGTCGAATCTGGGTTCTGCTTCTGTAACATGCTGATTTATCAGAGCTGGGCCAAGAGGAAAAGGAACAAGGTCTGATTTCCCTGAACACAACTTGTGTGTGTGTGTGTGTGTGTGTGTGTGTGTGTGTGTGTGTGCATGAGGCTGAAATTAATCACAGTGACACTCGCATTGAAATACAGCAGCTGTGCAGATAATCTTCATCACAAACCACAGACTCCTAACAAACATCTAATAAAGGTTCTGACCTGAACCCACATCAATGGAAAGAGAATCTACAGGGTTCCTTTTTAATGAAGAGCCTAATTACTCACAGCGAGCACCATAGTTTATGCATTCTTCAAAAAAATGTCTCTTTAAGGCTGATAATTGTCCTTCTTACACTTTCAAATGTGTCGACCTCAAACCCTTTCTGGCAAAGAAACACTAAAGCAGACAAGCTTTAAATGTTCCTCCAAACGGATGTTCGGAGAACCTTTAAGGTTCTCGTGCATTACTGTAGCAGGGGTCTCTACACTACTATATATTCAAAGAAAAAAAAAATACTCTATGCTCTTGGAAAAATATACCTCAAGGATGTTTTGAATGGTTAAAGGTTACAGCTTTGGAAACGTGTTCTACATAGAACCTTTAAGGTTTCTTCTCGACTTTAGGGTGCTAGATATAAGTCAATTTTAAAGCAATAGAGCATGTGACAAATGCACATCTCTACAAGAGTTCATAAAAAGGCATCTTTGAGGGTTCTTTGGGTAATTAAGGGTCCATACCTTTGCAAAACAGTTCTCCTTCAAAGCGTGGATAAACAAACAAACAAACAAACAAACCATTTTGTTATTGGGATCAATGTTGCCATTTTAAGAATAAAGAAATCAATATACCCTCTGGGTGCTCAATGCAGATTTCAAGGAGATGTTTAAAGATCTACAAGGGTTCATAAAAAGTGTTCTTTCAGTGTTCTCCAGATGGTTTACAATTGTCATAGGGTTCTACAGAGAACATTTAAAGGTCCACCTACAGGACATTTCACTAACATCCACTTCCTGCGTGAAACAAAGCCAAAACAGCACACACAAACACACAATTATTGCAGTGATGGGCGAAAGAAGCCATATTACATATTCAATTCTTTTGCACAGACTCATTAAACTGATTTGAACCATTTTGACTCATTTGATTCACCATTCAGAAGAGCATCCAGAAATACTGTACAGACAAACAAAGTGTGAAGACAAACAGCACACACACACACACACACACACACACACACACAGAATACATGCAATGTTGAACCAGAGGATTCACATTACTGATTCAACTCTTTCATATATATTTGTGAAATCATTTTGATTCATTTGATTCACTACAGTATCACAGGCTGTGAGGATAACGCGTTCAATCAGCCAGACCTTCTATCATTTACCCCAAACACACAGACTTCAGCTGAATTCCATCTGAAATCTGGGAGAGTGTGTAAAGCATGTAAAGTATGTAAAGTGTGTAAAGTGTATGAAGTGGGTAGACCGTTTAAAGTGTGGAAAGCGTGTAAAGTATGTAAAGTGTGTAAACCATTTAAAGTGTGTAAAGTATAGAAAGTGTGCAAAGTGTGTAAAGTATTAGGTGTGTAAAGTATGTAAAGCATGTCAACTATTTAAATTGTGTAAAGTGTGTAAAGCAGATAAAGGATGTTAAATGTGTAAAGCAAGTAAAGTATGGAAATAATGTAAAGTATGTAAATGATGGAAAGTGTGCAAAGCATGTACAATATATAAAGTATGGAAAATGTGTAAAGTGTGTATAACATTCAACCTGTTTAATGTGTGTAAAGCGTGTAAAGTATGAAAACTGTGTAAAGTATGTTAGGTGTGTAAAGTATGTAAACATGTAAACTTTTTAAAGTGTGTAAAGTATGGAAAGTGAATAAAGTATGTAAAGCAAATTAAAGATGTAAAGTGTGTTAAGTGTGTAAAGTATGGGAAGTATAAAAAGTGCATAAAACGTAAAATGTGTAAATCATGGAATTTGTCTAAAATGTTTAAAGTATGTAAAGCATGTAATGTACAGAAAGTGTGTAAACAATAATGAACAATAATAACAATAATTCTACATCTGCTACTCCTAACACTCATCTTTTATTTCTTTTCATCTTTACACCCTCCTCATACCCTCTCCTGATATCACCTCTCTTCCTCCATATTCTCTCCCTCGTTCCTCTCTTCCTCTTCGTGTTCAGGAAGTGCTGCATTTTCCATCACCTCCTCCTCCCTCTCATCTTCCTATCAACTTTCTCACTTTCACCTTCATCTTCATCACTTCGTTTTCCCTCCTCCATCCTTTTCTCTGATCTATCACCTCCCTCTCTTCATCTTTCTTCTGCTCTATCTACTACTCTCTTTTTCTTTCTACTTTCTAGTTGTTTCTCCTTTTCATTTCAATTACATCTTCTTCTCATCTTTCTTTCTTCTCAATTTCTTTACTTCTATCTTCCTTCCTTCATTCTCCTTCCTTTATTCCTCTCCTGTCCATCACCTCTTCTCCTCATATCCCTTCTTTTCTTTAGTCTTGTTCATTTTTATTCTAGTCTTCCTTTCTTTCCTTCTCTGTTCATTTCTCCTTCTTCTTCTTCTTCTTCTTCTTCTTCTTCCATATTCATCACTTTTTCTCATTTCCCTCTTCTATTTTCTCTACTCTCATGTTTTCTGTCTCTTTCATCTGTTACTCTCCTCCGCTTCTCTCTTTCATCGGGTATCTTTTTCAGTTCCCTTTATTTTTCTTTCATCTCATGTTACCATAATTCTGGCTGCTGCTTATCTACCGTCACTCCTCTTTTCTTTTATTTCCTCTCCTTTTCTCTCCTCTCTCTTATTTTTACCTTATCACCTGTATACCCTTCCATTCTATTCTCTCCTCCTATCTACGCAGTTCCTCGTGCCTCGTGTTGAGGAACGACAGCTATTTCTGCATCTCTCCAACTCCTTATCGTCGTCTTATTTTCTCTTCTTCAATCTCATTTCACCATCATCGTCTCTTCATCTTTTCATTCTCCTCTCTTGTAATTTCTTCTCTTCACTTCATCTTTCCTCTCATCTTATAGTCAGGAACTCTACAGCATTACTCTTCTCGTCTCTTCTCTTGTACACCCCTCCATCTTTCCTCATGTCTCGTGTTCAGGAACGATACTTCAGCTGCTCCATCTCTTATTGTTTCCTTTTTTTATTCCCTTCTTCTCCTTCATTACTTCTACACTCTGAAAGGGTTCTTAGGTGTGTTAAGGGTCTTATTCTCCTGAAAAAGGTTCTTGTTTGGAAGTGTTACTGATACAGGATACAGGAAACACTGTTATAGAGTTCTACAAGTGAGATTTTCTGTCTTCTCACGTAGTAAGAAAAGATAATTCAGCTGCCACATTTTTTTCTTCACTTCTCTCTTTCTTCATTTTTTAAATCTCACAACACCTCAACACTCTTCCATTCTCTCCTCTTTTGTCCTGCACTTATGTTCTCTCCTCTTGCGCTTCTCTCCACGGCTCCTCATGCCTCATGTTCAGGGCTCTCTTCGTCTCTTCATCACCCTCTCCTCTTCTCCTTATCAAATCTCCTCTTCGAGAACAGTGCGCTTTCTGTCACCTCTCCCCTTTTCCATTTCCTTTCTGCCCCTCCTCCTCTATTATCTCTCCATCTTTCCTTCGCTCACATGCGTTCAGGGACAATACTTCAGGTACTGCTTCATCTCTAACAGCCATCATCATCATCATTTCTCCTATCATCATCATCTTATGCTCTTTTACTTCCCTCCATCCTCTCCTTCACACCTCTCAAACTTGCCACAATGTCACTTCAAACACATCGTTAAGAAAACCACACTTACATAATCAGCTCCCGACTCGTCTGGAAACTTAGCGCGCCTCCTGGCCCCGTTATCCCTTCATCATCTGTTATCCCTCCATCATGTCCCTCAGAGGCAGGAGGAATAAAGCTGAAGTGCGAGTGTGTATCAGTGTATCGGTGGCTGGTGCGCAGCAGCTCTCGAGCACAGGATCAACAGAGACTCACCTACGAGAGAGATGCTTCCACCACTGAGCACTGCCACAGAATGTGTGTGTGGGAAAGAGGAGTGAGAAAGAGAGAGAGAGAGAGAGAGAGAGAGAGGAGGGAGGCTGGGGCCGAGGATGCTTGGGGTGTGTGTGAGAGAGAGAGAGAGAGAGAGAGAGAGAGAGCTCGTCTCTAAGGGAGGATTACACACACTCGTGTTGCTCTTCACACACATCTGTTCCTCTTGCTAAACTCATTGGCAAAGGTTCCAATGATTCCTGATTAGTCAGAGCTGCCATTTACCCAGGAGCCCCCTCTCCAAATGACTAACACACACACACACAGAATTGTTTTCATTCTGTCACTGCTTCTTATCTTTTTTTCTCAAAATCTATTTATTTTCTCTGTCTGACACACAGTAGCGGCACGGTGGTGTAGTGGTTAGCGCTGTCGCCTCACAGCAAGAAGGTCCGGGTTCGAGCCCAGGGGCCGGCGAGGGCCTTTCTATGTGGAGTTTGCATGTTCTCCCCGTGTCCGCGTGGGTTTCCTCCGGGTGCTCTGGTTTCCCCCACAGTCCAAAGACATGCAGGTTAGGTTAACTGGTGACTCTAAATTGAGCGTAGGTGTGAATGTGAGTGTGAATGGTTGTCTGTGTCTATGTGTCAGCCCTGTGATGACCTGGCGACTTGTCCAGGGTGTACCCCGCCTTTCGCCCGTAGTCAGCTGAGATAGGCTCCAGCTCGCCTGCGACCCTGTAGAACAGGATAAAGCGGCTAGAGATAACGAGATGAGATGAATGAACAAACGAGATGACACACAGTAATACCATTTCAAAGGTTTTGAAGTTGTTTGTAGTCTGTTATGGAGTGTGAGAGTGTGCAAGAGTGTTTGTAGGATGTGAAGGAGTGTGTGAAAATACGTTGGAGTGTTTGTATGGTGTGAAGAAGTTTGAGAGAGTGTGTAGGAGTGGTTTAGGCGGTTTGGGGAGTGTGAGAGAGTGTGTAGGAGTGTTTGTGGTGTGTTAGGGACTGTGAGAGTGTGTGTATATGCGTTTGGAGTGTGGTAGGGAGTGTGAACAAGTGTCCGTAGTATGCTAGGGAGTGTGCGAGAGTGTCAAGGAGTGTTTGTAGTGTGTGAATACGTTTGAGAGTGTGCAGGAGCGATTGTAGGGTGATGGGGAGTGTGAGAGGGTGTCAAGGAGTGTTTGTAGTGTGTCAGGGACTGTGTGAGAGTGTGTATGAGAGTTTGTAGTGTGTCAGGGAGGGGGAGACAGTGGGGAGGAGTGTCTATAGTGTGTTAGGGAGTGTGTATGAGTGTTTGTAGTGTGTTAGGGAGTGTGTATGAGTGTTTGTAGTGTGTCAGGGAGGGGGAGACAGCGGGGAGGAGTGTTTATAGTGTGTTAGGGAGTGTGTGAGAGTGTGTATGAGTGTTTGTAGTGTGTTAGGGAGTGTGTGAGAGTGTGTATGAGTGTTTGTAGTGTGTTAGGGAGTGTGTGAGAGTGTGTATGAGTGTTTGTAGTGTGTCAGGGAGGGGGAGACAGTGGGGAGGAGTGTCTATAGTGTGTTAGGGAGTGTGTATGAGTGTTTGTAGTGTGTTAGGGAGTGTGTTTGAGTGTTTGTAGTGTGTCAGGGAGGGGGAGACAGCGGGGAGGAGTGTTTATAGTGTGTTAGGGAGTGTGTGAGAGTGTGTATGAGTGTTTGTAGTGTGTCAGGGAGGGGGAGACAGTGGGGAGGAGTGTCTATAGTGTGTTAGGGAGTGTGTGAGAGTGTGTATGAGTGTTTGTAGTGTGTTAGGGAGTGTGTGAGAGTGTGTATGAGTGTCTATAGTGTGTTAGGGAGTGTGTGAGAGTGTGTATGAGTGTTTGTAGTGTGTTAGGGAGTGTGTGAGAGTGTGTATGAGTGTTTATAGTGTGTTAGGGACTGTGTGAGAGTGTGTATGAGTGTTTGTAGTGTGTTAGGGAGTGTGTGAGAGTGTGTATGAGTGTTTGTAGTGTGTTAGGGAGTGTGTGAGAGTGTGTATGAGTGTTTGTAGTGTGTTAGGGAGTGTGTGAGAGTGTGTATGAGTGTTTGTAGTGTGTTAGGGAGTGTGTGAGAGTGTGTATGAGTGTTTGTAGTGTGTTAGGGAGTGTGTGAGAGTGTGTATGAGTGTTTGTAGTGTGTTAGGGAGTGTGTGAGAGTGTGTATGAGTGTTTGTAGTGTGTCAGGGAGTGTGTGAGAGTGTGTATGAGTGTTTGTAGTGTGTCAGGGAGTGTGTGAGAGTGTGTATAAGTGTTTGTAGTGTGTTAGGGAGTGTGTGAGAGTGTGTATGAGTGTTTATAGTGTGTTAGGGAGTGTGTGAGAGTGTGTATGAGTGTTTATAGTGTGTTAGGGAGTGTGTGAGAGTGTGTATGAGTGTTTGTAGTGTGTCAGGGAGGGGGAGACAGTGGGGAGGAGTGTCTATAGTGTGTTAGGGAGTGTGTATGAGTGTTTGTAGTGTGTTAGGGAGTGTGTTTGAATGTTTGTAGTGTGTCAGGGAGGGGGAGACAGCGGGGAGGAGTGTTTATAGTGTGTTAGGGAGTGTGTGAGAGTGTGTATGAGTGTTTGTAGTGTGTCAGGGAGGGGGAGACAGTGGGGAGGAGTGTCTATAGTGTGTTAGGGAGTGTGTGAGAGTGTGTATGAGTGTTTGTAGTGTGTTAGGGAGTGTGTGAGAGTGTGTATGAGTGTCTATAGTGTGTTAGGGAGTGTGTGAGAGTGTGTATGAGTGTTTGTAGTGTGTTAGGGAGTGTGTGAGAGTGTGTATGAGTGTTTATAGTGTGTTAGGGAGTGTGTGAGAGTGTGTATGAGTGTTTGTAGTGTGTTAGGGAGTGTGTGAGAGTGTGTATGAGTGTTTGTAGTGTGTCAGGGAGTGTGTGAGAGTGTGTACGAGTGTTTATAGTGTGTTAGGGAGTGTGTGAGAGTGTGTATGAGTGTTTATAGTGTGTTAGGGAGTGTGTGAGAGTGTGTATGAGTGTTTGTAGTGTGTTAGGGAGTGTGTGAGAAAGTGTATGAGTGTTTGTAGTGTGTTAGGGAGTGTGTGAGAGTGTGTATGAGTGTTTATAGTGTGTTAGGGAGTGTGTGAGAGTGTGTATGAGTGTTTGTAGTGTGTTAGGGAGTGTGTGAGAGTGTGTATGAGTGTTTGTAGTGTGTTAGGGAGTGTGTGAGAGTGTGTATGAGTGTTTATAGTGTGTTAGGGAGTGTGTGAGAGTGTGTATGAGTGTTTGTAGTGTGTTAGGGAGGGGGAGACAGTGGGGAGGAGTGTCTATCGTGTGTTAGGGAGTGTGTGAGAGTGTGTATGAGTGTTTGTAGTGTGTTAGTGTTAGGTTTATATAAGTATTATTCTTGACCAAGAAGGCAGTAATTTATTAAAATGGTGACAAAATTAAGGATTAACTTAAGGTTCAGTTAAAATGACCTTCTGTCTCGGCTGGACATTGTTTGGGAACATTTTGTTTATGAAATGTGTATTTTTGATCAGAGATGTGTCTGAATGACGCCAAGGTCTGTTTTGATGTCAGATCGACCCACACACACTTTAATGTTGGATGTAATGGTAGCCTTATTGCTGAACAAAGAGTTAAGACTTTATATTTTAGAGCTTTTTAAGATCCTTTATTATTTTGGACTATTGCATATACTATGGCAGTGATTTTAAACTGTTCCTGTGTAGCCTGACCTTCAGAGAAGAACACTTCTTTGTTAGACCAAACATAGTCTTTGTTTAAAACATTGTCGTAAAAACATCTCGCGCGCTTTGACATGCGTAAATGAAATTGCTGAAATATTATTTTGCTTATGATTGAAGGTTTCTTTCACACACATACATATGGAATTAAGATGTGATTTGCTGACCTAGCACATAGACACAGATATCAAAATGATGTCACTCACTCACACCCTCCCATAGACACACACACACACACACACACACACCCCTCTCTGAGGTCACATACAAACACACACACACATTTGACAGACACAATAGCCGTTTGGAGAGATTATGATTTGTTATAAAAGGTGTTTGTAATCTTTCATCTTTGGCGAGAATACTGTGAATAAACAGCAGTTAAACCAATCTCTGGTTCTCTGTTTTTTTGCGGTGTTCCGTCCCAGAATTCTGCAGGTGGTACGAGGGCGGGGGTCCCGAGAAATAAGTTGACCGATTGACCATTTCAGACTGGGTTGAACCTAACAGTTAGGGAGTGTGTGAGAGTGTGTATGAGTGTTTGTAGTGTGTCAGGGAGTGTGTGAGAGTGTGTATGAGTGTTTGTAGTGTGTTAGGGAGTGTGTGAGAGTGTGTATGAGTGTTTGTAGTGTGTTAGGGAGTGTGTGAGAGTGTGTATGAGTGTTTGTAGTGTGTTAGGGAGTGTGTGAGAGTGTGTATGAGTGTTTGTAGTGTGTTAGGGAGTGTGTGAGAGTGTGTATGAGTGTTTGTAGTGTGTTAGGGAGTGTGTGAGAGTGTGTATGAGTGTTTGTAGTGTGTCAGGGAGTGTGTGAGAGTGTGTATGAGTGTTTGTAGTGTGTCAGGGAGTGTGTGAGAGTGTGTATGAGTGTTTGTAGTGTGTTAGGGAGTGTGTGAGAGTGTGTATGAGTGTTTGTAGTGTGTTAGGGAGTGTGTGAGAGTGTGTATGAGTGTTTGTAGTGTGTCAGGGAGTGTGTGAGAGTGTGTATGAGTGTTTGCAGTGTGTCAGGGAGTGTGTGAGAGTGTGTATGAGTGTTTGTAGTGTGTCAGGGAGTGTGTGAGAGTGTGTATGAGTGTTTGTAGTGTGTTAGGGAGTGTGTGAGAGTGTGTATGAGTGTTTGTATTGTGTTAGGGAGTGTGTGAGAGTGTGTATGAGTGTTTGTAGTGTGTCAGGGAGTGTGTGAGAGTGTGTATGAGTGTTTGTAGTGTGTCAGGGAGTGTGTGAGAGTGTGTATGAGTGTTTGTAGTGTGTCAGGGAGTGTGTGAGAGTGTGTATGAGTGTTTGTAGTGTGTCAGGGAGTGTGTGAGAGTGTGTATGAGTGTTTGTAGTGTGTCAGGGAGTGTGTGAGAGTGTGTATGAGTGTTTGTAGTGTGTCAGGGAGTGTGTGAGAGTGTGTATGAGTGTTTGTAGTGTGTTAGGGAGTGTGTGAGAGTGTGTATAAGTGTTTGTAGTGTGTTAGGGAGTGTGTGAGAGTGTGTATGAGTGTTTGTAGTGTGTCAGGGAGTGTGTGAGAGTGTGTATGAGTGTTTGTAGTGTGTTAGGGAGTGTGTGAGAGTGTGTATGAGTGTTTGTAGTGTGTCAGGGAGTGTGTGAGAGTGTGTATGAGTGTTTGTAGTGTGTTAGGGAGTGTGTGAGAGTGTGTATGAGTGTTTGTAGTGTGTTAGGGAGTGTGTGAGAGTGTGTATGAGTGTTTGTAGTGTGTCAGGGAGTGTGTGAGAGTGTGTATGAGTGTTTGTAGTGTGTCAGGGAGTGTGTGAGAGTGTGTATGAGTGTTTGTAGTGTGTCAGGGAGTGTGTGAGAGTGTGTATGAGTGTTTGTAGTGTGTCAGGGAGTGTGTGAGAGTGTGTATGAGTGTTTGTAGTGTGTTAGGGAGTGTGTGAGAGTGTGTATGAGTGTTTGTAGTGTGTCAGGGAGTGTGTGAGAGTGTGTATGAGTGTTTGTAGTGTGTCAGGGAGGGGGAGACAGTGGGGAGGAGTCTCTATAGTGTGTTAGGGAATGTGGGCGAGTGTGTAGGAGTGTTTGTAGTGTGTCAGGGAATGTGTGAAAGGGTGTACAGGAGAGTTTATAGTGTATTAGGAAGTATGAAAGAGTGGAGGAGTGTTTGTAGGGTGTTAGGGAGTGTGTGAGAGTGTGTACAAGTGTTTGTAGGGTGTTAGGGACTGTGAGAGTGTGTGCAGAAGTGTTTATAATGTGTTAGGAAATGTGAGAGAGTGTGGAGGAGTGTTTTTGGTGTGTTAGGGAGTGTGTGACAATATGTAGAAGTGTTTGTAGGGTGTGAGGAAGTTTGAGAGTGTGTAAGAGGGTTATAGGCGGTTGAGGAGTGTGAGAGCATGTGGTGAAGTTTATATAGCGTATTGAGAAGTGTGAGAGTCTGCAGGAGTGATTGTAGTGTGTTGGGGAGTGTGTAAGAGTGTTTTGGGGTGTTAGGGAGTGTAAGACAGTATGTAAGCTTGTTTTAGGGTGTTAGAGAGTGTGAGAGAGTGGGCAGGAGTGTTTGTAGTGTGTTAGGGAGTGGACATAGTATGGAAAAGTGTTTATAATGTGTTAGGAAGTGTGAGAGAATATGTAGGAGTGTTTGTCAGGTGTTACGGAGCGTAGGAAAGTGCAGGAGTTTGTAGTGTGTTCGGGAGTGTGAGAAAGGGTGCAGCAGTGCTTGTAGGGTATTAGGGTGTGTGAGAGAGTGTGCAGGAGTGTTTGTAGTGTGTTAGAGAACATATTTACGAGTGATTGTTTTCATGTATATGTAAAAATAAAGGCTTCTATATGATCTAATGGAGTGTGAGAGAGTGCAAAGAATACTCCCTGGAATTACTCCTATACTCCATGCAGTCACTGTTATACCCTACAATCCATCCTATACCCTACAATGTATCCTATACTCTCTGAAATCACGTCTATACTCCATGTCATCACTCATATACTCACTACAAATCAGTGCTATACTATACAAACACTCCTGTACTCCATGCAATCACTCCTATACCCTACAATATCTTCTTTGCTCACTTCAATCACTGCCATACTCTCTGAAAATATTCCATGCAATCATTCTTATTGTTGCTACAGTCATATACCATAAAAACACTCGCGTACTCCCCACAATCACTCCTATGCCCTACAATCACACTTTTCTCCCTTCAACCATCACTATACTCCCTAGAATTACTCCTATACCCTACAATCACTCCTATTGTAACAATGGCATACAGGCAACCATCTTCTCCCTCTCTGCAGGCACTCCTTGTGGCGATGCTGCTGTGGTACTGAAAGGACATCTCCCCATTTCCTGCACCAAAACTCAGCAGGGGCAGTTCAGTACCACCGAAAAAAAACAGTGCCTAGTACACACATGAGGGGGGAGTGGCTTAATGCAGTGGGGCTGGCAACCACTAATGATGTGCCTATATCCTTGCCCCACTCCTCACCAGTGAAGCACAGTGGGCCTACCATGCACTTGATGCTGAGATGGCAAGGAGACAGAAGAGGACCCCGTTCCAACGTGAACTACCACCTGCAGCAGCCAGGTAAGAGAGTCCCCATCCAACTTTACCACATAAACCTTCTAAAATGTTGGATTGAAGTGGGGCCAGCACTCTCAGCCTTTCCTGCCCCCTCCTCAGGTCCAGCCATGCCAGAACAGGTCCATAAGGGAGAGGAATTGACACCTGCAAGAGCTGTGAGAATTGGATGATCAGTTCAAGGACATGTTCCCTGCAGAGCCTCTGTTCACTGCGGATCTACCTGTTACAATATGAGTAGTCATCCAACAGCAGCCCTACCAAGTCCCAGAGCCACATCATCAAGCTATAGAGGCAGTAGTAGCCTGGATGCTATGGGAGGGCATCATCAAGGAGTCCACCATTGTAGGATATATGAGTGCCATTCAATCACTCATATATCCTACAATAATTCCCTCCAGTCACTTCTATAACATACCTCATGGACATGTTCACGTCAACAATTACAACCCCGATTCCAAAAAAGTTGGGACAAAATACAAATTGTAAATAAAAATGGAATGCAATAATTTACAAATCTCAAAAACTGATATTGTATTCAGAATAGAACATAGACAACATATCAAATGTCGAAAGTGAGACATTTTGAAATTTCATGCCAAATATTGGCTCATTTGAAATTTCATGACAGCAACACATCTCAAAAAAGTTGGGACAGGGGCAATAAGAGGCTGGAAAAGTTAAAGGTACAAAAAAGGAACAGCTGGAGGACCAAATTGCAACTCATTAGGTCAATTGGCAATAGGTCATTAACATGACTGGGTATAAAAAGAGCATCTTGGAGTGGCAGCGGCTCTCAGAAGTAAAGATGGGAAGAGGATCACCAATCCCCCTAATTCTGCGCCGACAAATAGTGGAGCAATATCAGAAAGGAGTTCCACAGTGTAAAATTGCAAAGAGTTTGAACATATCATCATCTACAGTGCATAATATCATCAAAAGATTCAGAGAATCTGGAAGAATCTCTGTGCGTAAGGGTCAAGGCCGGAAAACCATACTAGGTGCCCGTGATCTTCGGGCCCTTAGACGGCACTGCATCACATACAGGCATGCTTCTGTATTGGAAATCACAAAATGGGCTCAGGAATATTTCCAGAGAACATTATCTGTGAAAACAATTCACTGTGCCATCCGCCGTTGCCAGCTAAATCTCGATAGTTCAAAGAAGAAGCCGTATCTAAACACGATCCAGAAGCGCAGACGTCTTCTCTGGGCCAAGGCTCATTTAAAATGGACTGTGGCAAAGTGGAAAACTGTTCTGTGGTCAGATGAATCAAAATTTGAAGTTCTTTATGGAAATCAGGGATGCCGTGTCATTCGGACTAAAGAGGAGAAGGACGACCCGAGTTGTTATCAGCGCTCAGTTCAGAAGCCTGCATCTCTGATGGTATGGGGTTGCATTAGTGCGTGTGGCATGGGCAGCTTATACATCTGGAAAGACACCATCAATGCTGAAAGGTATATCCAGGTTCTAGAGCAACATATGCTCCCATCCAGACGACGTCTCTTTCAGGGAAGACCTTGCATTTTCCAACATGACAATGCCAAACCGCATACTGCATCAATTACAGCATCATGGCTGCGTAGAAGAAGGGTCCGGGTACTGAACTGGCCAGCCTGCAGTCCAGATCTTTCACCCATAGAAAACATTTGGTGCATCATAAAACAGAAGATATGACAAAAAAGACCTAAGACAGTTGAGCAACTAGAATCCTACATTAGACAAGAATGGGTTAACATTCCTATCCCTAAACTTGAGCAACTTGTCTCCTCAGTCCCCAGACGTTTACAGACTGTTGTAAAGAGAAAAGGGGATGTCTCACAGTGGTAAACATGGCCTTGTCCCAACTTTTTTGAGATGTGTTGCTGTCATGAAATTTAAAATCACCTAATTTTTCTCTTTAAATGATACATTTTCTCAGTTTAAACATTTGATATGCCATCTATGTTCTATTCTGAATAAAATATGGAATTTTGAAACTTCCACATCATTGCATTCCGTTTTTATTTACAATTTGTACTTTGTCCCAACTTTTTTGGAATCGGGGTTGTACTTCTACTTCCTAAAATCAATCCTATACCTTACAATCACCCCCGTACTCTTTAAAATCATGGTGGTGTAGTAATTAGTATTGTCACCTCACAGCAAGAAGGTTCTGGTTCCGAACCAACCCAAGGCACCAACTTGAGGGGCCATTCTGTGTAGAGTTTGCATGTTCTCCCTGTGTCTGTGTGGGTTTTCTCTGGGTGCTCCGGTTTCCCCCACAGTCCAAAGACATGCAGATTAGGTGAAATACCCAGCCACTGGGTTTGTACAAGGTAGTGCATACTAAGTGCCGGTCCCAAACCCGGATAGACTGGGGAGGATTGTGTCAGGAAGGGCATTCGGTATAAAACCTATGCCAAATTTGAAGGGTCAGTGTGAGATTAGTGTGAGCTAAACTGGTTATTAACCTTCTGAAAATAAAGTCTATAAAAACGTCTATTAAAATCATGCTCCAAACAATCACTCCTATCCTCCCTTGTATTACCCCTATACTCCATACAGTCACATTCTACTTCACTGCTTTCCATTCTCCAATGTTTCTGCTTCAGGTTGTGTTTTTTACACTTTGGATCATAGGCAGATGTGTTCTCTTTTATTACACAAAAGAGCGAGAATTGTAGCTTCACATATTATTCACTCGTCTCCATCTGTCCCTGGTTCCCAATTTCTAAAGCTCAAAAAAAGGTACTATTTAAACCTTAACCACTGTGCGGGTGTTTGAGAAAAATCCTCTGCTGATTTTGCAGCACTTTTTAAAACCTAGTGAAGCCTGAGAGACCTGTGAGATCTCTCAGTTTTACACAGCAGACTGAAGAAAACACATACCGGGTATGTCATTTCTGAGCTCCAGCTTCAGTGGACCATGAGGATTTACACTTAAACCATGCAGCTTGTTCTGGATTCCCTGAGGATCACAGCTGAAAATACTTTCCATATTTTTCCCAGTTCTAACATGTCTCGTTCGGCTAATGAACAACATGACTGGATAATGAGCTGAGTTTGATGTGAAAGATCAGCATCACCATTAAACCATGCTGAGCACTGCAAGACATGAGGTTCGAACTAATCAGGTTCTCTTCATGTGGTAAATATTTGTAGTACCTTTTTGACATCTATAGAACAAACCGCAATACTGTTGAATTCTGGATCCTGATTGGTCAGAAAGTGTTGATTAAGTCTCTATAACAGCAGCTCTGACAGTAGTGCAGCTATAAAATAGCAGGTTCATATCTCATCTCATTATCTCTAGCCGCTTTATCCTTCTACAGGGTCGCAGGCAAGCTGGAGCCTATCCCAGCTGACTACGGGTGAAAGGCGGGGTACACCCTGGACAAGTCGCCAGGTCATCACAGGGCTGACACATAGACACAGACAACCATTCACACCTACGGTCAATTTAGAGTCACCAGTTAACCTAACCTGCATGTCTTTGGACTGTGGGGGAAACCGGAGCACCCGGAGGAAACCCACGCGGACACGGGGAGAACATGCAAACTCCACACAGAAAGGCCCTCGCCAGCCCCGGGGCTCGAACCCGGACCTTCTTGCTGTGAGGTGACAGCGCTAACCACTCCACCACCGTGCCGCCCCCGCAGGTTCATATGAAGGTTTATATTACAACAAGACAAGACGAGTTTATTCTATGAACTTGCCTTGCTGGAATATCCTGGTAAAACTTGAACTCTTCAAACTGAGCTGCATTCTCTTGTATTTTTGCACACAAATGCACAATATCATTTTGCACCTGTCTGTCTGGTCATTTATGTTGTTTATTGTACTTGGATAGCTAGATGTTTAGACAGCTAGCTGTCTACTTAGATACACAGTAAATCTGGATGGCCTTTCTCTTTCTTCACCTCGAGCAGTAAATGACCTCAGTGTGATCATTGACTCCAGTCTTTCATTTGAAACTCATATCATTACCCGGATAGCTTTCTTTCATCCCAGAAATATTGCTAAGATAAGAAATGTAATGTCACTACATGATGCAGAAAAACTACTTCATGCTTTTGTTCCCTCTAGGTTGGATTATTGTAATGCTTTACTGTCTGGATGTTACAATAAGTGCAAAAACAACCTCCAGTTCAAAATGCAGCAGCCAAAGTCTTTACGAGAACTAGAAGGTATGACCACATCACCTTTGTCTTATCCACACTGCATTGGCTCCCAAACAAATTTCATTACCTCCGCCAAGGAGGTTATGTTTTCGGTAGCGTTGGTTTGTTTGTTGGTTGGTTTGACTGTTAGCAACATTACGGAAAAAGTTATGAACGGACTGCTCTGAAATTTTTTCCAGAGGTGTGACTGGGCACAAGTAGCAATCCATTAAATTTTGGCGGTGATCCGGATCACCTTCTGGATCCCGGAATTTTTTAAAAGATTCTTGGCGGAGGTCTGCGCTCTCCGAGTGCTTTTCTAGTATTGATTATAACATACTACTATTGACCTTTAAAGCATTGAATGGTCTCTCACCATAGTATCTTAGTGAACTTCTGGTCCTTTATGACCTGCCACATCTACTTAGATCAAAAGGTGCAGGCTGTTTGTTGGTACCTCATATAGTGAAGGCTCCATCACGGGGCAGATCCTTTTCTTACAAAGCTCCACAGTTATGGAACAGCCTTCCAAGTAGTGTTCGGGAATCAGACACAGTCTCAGCGTTTAAGTCTCAGCTGAAAACATATCTGTTTAGTCATGCCTTGTGTTAATAGTTTTTTATTAGGTAAAGGTGTAGATCTGGAGGATCCTCAGGCAAAGAGTGTTTTGGTAAACTGGGATGTATGGATGCTGTCAACCCCCCCCCCACACACACACACACACTCAGGTTTGTTGACGGTGTAGTGGCTGCTGCTTTATGTCCCGGGGCCCCTCATGCCTGTGTTACCTTCTGGCTCTCCCCTTTTAGTTATTCTGTCATAGTTAGTCTCGCCAGAGTCCCTGCTTGCACTCAGCACAAAATGTATATTGTTCTTAGCCATTAGGTGACACTGGGCATACCTAACGTGTTTTCTCTCTCTCTCTTCCCCTCACCCTTCCCTCTGTCTGTCCCTCTGAGTTGCATGTTGATCCTGAGACACCAGTAAGATGCTGACCTCTTCTGCTCCTCAGACCTACCTGATCCATCCTGATGCCCTATGTCTGGCAGTCAAAAGTTGCACTTGGAAGTTGGCCTGGACACTTACAGTAATACATTTATGTCTGAGGACTACAGTTGACTTGCTAACTTTAGGACTGTGGTTGTCGTGAACAGTTTTGCACTCAAGTTTCCATCAATGAACAGTTTATAAATTAAACAAAAGAGACTTCATGTTAAAACTATAATGAATTTCCTGGTTACACAGTTATACTTTGTGATTCTATAGGACGCAGTTATAGAAGTGATTTGTTTATAATCACATTATCTGTTATCACCCAGACAAGGATGGGTTCCCTTTTTGAGTCTGGTTCCTCTCAAGGTTTCTTCCTTGTGTCATCTGAGAGAGTTTTTCCTTGCCACCGTCGCCACAGGCTTGCTCCTTGGGGATAAATTAAGGATAAAATTAGCCTGTGTTTAAAGTCTTTACTTTTCTGTAAAGCTGCTTTGCGACAATGTCTATTTTTAAAATGCTACACAAATAAACTTGACTTGACTAGCTATCGATAGTTATTTATACACCTTGTTTTGTATTCTTCTATTGTCTCTATAAATGCACCATGGGGAGCCTGAGGGAAACTGTATTCCAATGCACTGTATACTTGTTGTTGGATGTATTGGCAATAAAGCTCTCTTGAATGTGCTCGTTCTTATACATTATCTTTTCTATAGTAAAAGCTCATTCACAGGGACATGTACAGCAGATGCTCCACATGAATGGATTAAAATGTGTGTGCAATTGTTTTCTTGAAGGAGTTGTTTGTTTAAAGTTTATGGAAGGATTCTCCAGTGTCAGAGCTAAAGCCGTAACAATCAATTTTATGACATCTTCAGGAGAGAGGAGTTTACGGTTCGGAATTGGTGCCCCTCTCAGCTTGCGCGTGGTGAAATCTTTGAGCACTGCATGCGCTTTGCCCGTAGCACGAGACATGCCCTTCCACAAAACATTTTGCCTATTGGTCTATTCCAATATAATTATACTTTTATACATTTAATAATCCTTTTATATTTTAGCTTTTTTGTACTTTGTTAGATTGAATATATATTGTAAATAATGTAGTCAAATTTTATTATAATTGTTTTTTTGTTTGTTTTTGTTTGTTGTAAGATGTACAGTGGGGCAAAAAAAGTATTTAGTCAGTCACCAATTGTGCAAGTTCTCCCACTTAAAAAGATGAGAGAGGCCTGTAATTTTCATCATAGGTATACTTCAACTATGAGAGACAAAATGAGAAAAAAAATCTAGAAAATCACATTGTCTGATTTTTAAAGAATTTATTTGCAAATTATGGTGGAAAATAAGTATTTGGTCAATAACAAAAGTTCGTCTCAATACTTTGTTATATGCCCTTTGTTGGCAATGACAGAGGTCAAATGTTTTCTGTAAGTCTTCACAAGGTTTTCACACACTGTTGCTGGTATTTTGGCCCATTCCTCCATGCAGATCTCCTCTAGAGCAGTGATGTTTTGGGGCTGTCGCTGGGCAACACGGACTTTCAACTCCCTCCAAAGATTTTCTATGGGGTTGAGATCTGGAGACTGGCTAGGCCACTCCAGGACCTTGAAATGCTTCTTACGAAGCCACTCCTTCGTTGCCCGGGCAGTGTGTTTGGGATCATTGTCATGCTGAAAGACCCAGCCATGTTTCATCTTCAATGCCCTTGCTGATGGAAGGAGGTTTTCACTCAAAATCTCACGATACATGGCCCCATTCATTCTTTCCTTTACACGGATCAGTCGTCCTGGTCCCTTTGCAGAAAAACAGCCCCAAAGCATGATGTTTCCACCCCCATGCTTCACAGTAGGGATGGTGTTCTTTGGATGCAACTCAGCATTCTTTCTCCTCCAAACATGACAAGTTGAGTTTTTACCAAAAAGTTCTATTTTGGTTTCATCTGACCATATGACATTCTCCCAATCCTCTTCTGGATCATCCAAATGCTCTCTAGCAAACTTCAGACGGGCCTGGACATGTACTGGCTTAAGCAGGGGGACACGTCTGGCACTGCAGGATTTGAGTCCCTGGCGGCGTAGTGTGTTACTGATGGTAGCCTTTGTTACTTTGGTCCCAGCTCTCTGCAGGTCATTCACTAGGTCCCCCGTGTGGTTCTGGGATTTTTGCTCACCGTTGTTGTGATCATTTTGACCCCACAGGGTGAGATCTTGCATGGAGCCCCAGATCGAGGGAGATTATCAGTGGTCTTGTATGTCTTCCATTTTCTAATAATTGCTCCCACAGTTGATTTTCTTCACACCAAGCTGCTTATCTATTGCAGAGTCAGTCTTCCCAGCCTGATGCAGGTCTACAATTTTGTTTCTGGTGTCCTTTGACAGCTCTTTGGTCTTGGCCATAGTGGATTTTGGAGTGTGACTGTTTGAGGTTGTGGACAGGTGTCTTTTATACTGATAACGAGTTCAAACAGGTGCCATTAATACAGGTAACGAGTGGAGGACAGAGGAGCCTCTTAAAGGATATGGGACATGAAACATAAATGCACGCTATATCAGTTTCTTTCCATTAAAAATATGAATTAATTGCATCACCAAATACAAAATCATCTATTAAATTCAGCAAAATCGTTATATTCATGATGATTATATGGCATTTCTGCTCGACTTCCGATATGCATTTTCTACAACCGGAAGAGCCGCTGTCACGTGATCATACGTCACAAAAACTTTCGGGCACAGCACAAGCGGGTAGATGAATGGAGAAGTGAATGACAAGAAAATTGTTTTTATAGTCTTTAAAGTACATTGGACATCATACATTGGACATCATGGTGTATTGTGCTGCTTATGGTTGCAATAATTCCAATGGGAAATGCCCTGGAGTAAGTTTTTTTGCATTCCCCAAGGACCCGAAGCTGAGGAAAGTGTGGGCTCACCTGCGCATGCGCAGTAGTGATGTGTCGGTCGCGAACGATCCGGTTCAAAGAGCCGGCTTTTTGAAGTGAACAACGGGAGCCGGCTCTTCGGTGGGAGCCGAGTTGGGGAGGTGCCTCAGAGAGAGAGAGAGACTTTCACAAAAAAAGTTGCTGTCCGATTGCGTCTTTGTGCTGTCTATTACCATTCAAAGGAAAAAAAGTAGTATGGTGTACGCCTATTTTTTTTGGTTGGGGTGTGTTGATGTCATTCACAGCTGCGAAAATACGAAACTTGGTGTAATGCTTAAAGCTGTGGAGCGCAGGGGAGAGGAGTCTAATATTTTATTTAATATTTTATTTAATAAAATATTTTGTTGCACATTGTTCTGTGTTTGTTAAAATAATTTCCAACTTTGCTTCATAGTTTCTTAGGCCTTATTTATACTTCATAATTTATTTTGTGGCATTTTGTTCAAGGTCGAGTGTGAAATAAAGCCATAAAGGATAAACAGTTGATGTCTTCTGTGTATTTTATATTGGTAATATAACACAGTTTTGCATTATGTTTGTGAGAAAATAATTTATTAATTGGTAAGTAAGTTTTATTTCTATAGCTAGAACATTGTTACACTGCTATACTTTACAAAGCTTTACAATGGCTACAAAAACTAAAAAATAAAATGGAAAACATCCTATTGATTAAATATAAATAATAATGTAATTAATTAACTAGTTAATTGCAGCAATTAAATCAAAAATAAAATCTCAGGAGCCGTTTGGGAGCCGAAAGAGCCGGCTCCTTATAGTAAGAAGAGCCAAAAGAGCCGGCTCCCGAAAAAGAGCCGAAATTCCCATCACTAAAACGCAGTAGGCTTCGCGCATGCGCAGTAGGCTTGATAGGACAAATCCAAGAGGTAGGATAACTTTACAGAACACCTGTTGAAAAAACTTTGCACCTACTGTTTCCCACAAACTGTGTTCGGACCATTTCACTGAGGATTCTTTCAACATTAATACTCAGGTACTGAGCAATATTAATTGCCAAGCCAAATTTAAGAGGCCACTTAAAGACGGAGCCGTTCCCAACGTCCCAATTCAGGAACAAGACGGCGGAGTGAAACCCGAAGTGCTACGGCCACCACGAGGTGCATTCGCTAAGCGACTGAAAGCCGAGGTAAGGATTAGTATTACAATTTTGGGTGTATCAATTATTGATTATCATAATTCTGACTCGTTTTGCCATTTTGAATGTTTTCATCTCGGACTCTGGAAGCATTGTATCTCAATCAATCTCGAAAAATATCAGCAAAAAAAAACTAGCTTGCAACGGACTTTAGCTAGATCTATGATGAACTTTCAATGTATGATACAAAAATAATACTTCTTTCAACAGATCATTAGCCTTTGAGCAGAATTGTTTTTAACTTACCAGGAAGTGTTATCGAGCCGACCGCTTTCAGTTTCATGGGGATTGAATGAACTCTCACTCTCAGAATCATCTGACCCGTCAGAGTAAAGACAAGATCCATGTTCATGTGAATTTCCAGCTATCGGTTCGAATTGATAGGGTCTAACTTCACATCTCTGTGAAACATCGGGAATGTCACTGTCGATGGTGTCCATTTCGGTAACCTGTTTACATTAGATTCCCAAGCGCTGGCTCCTTGGAAAGTTTTTGTGACGTCACGGGTCACGTGACCACCTAGCTCATTAACGAATCCTTGTTTTACGCTGATGTATAAAAAAACTTGAATAATGTGATGATTTTCACATTTTTGACGCCCTGCAGTGATTTAGATGGCATTTCTTATGTCCTTTATACATAATTATGCCCAGAAAAAAATCCATGTCCCATATCCTTTAAAGAAGAGTCACAAACACCTACAGGAGATGCTTCATAGCTAAAAGTTCCATACCTGGATCCAACTAGCGACATAATCACGAGGATACCGTACCAGCCAGTTTCGGCCCCTTATCCTCAACTGATAGCACTGGTACTGCAGGGGACCTCCATCAGGAGGATACCATACCAGCCAGTTTCGGCCCCTTAGCCTTGACTGAGAGCACTGGTATGGCAGGGGACCTCCATCAGGAGGTGTCATGCATTGGTGTTAACTACAATAAACCCCATATGTAATAAACCCCATCAATTGCATGTGCATCCACCTCAACCTCCCTGATGTGACATTTATACTTTATAGGGTTTTCATTAGTATGGAAAACAACAGATAAAATGTGAAAAGTAACAGATTCGGCCAGGGGTCATGGGGGCTGCCTAGGCCCCCATATGAGTCCAGGGCAACACCCTGGTGGGGGGACCACGGGGCAAAGCCCCCCGGCCAAAAACGAATTTCGCAATTTCTAACAGCCAATCATTAACTCTCCATGGTCCATCTGAAATAGAAATTCAACAGTCATTCCTGGGTCTCATGGCAATGACAGGTCGTATGCCACAAAGCCCAATCAAGATCTGGGAAATCAGAACATAACACGAACATTTGCAGAATGAAGAAATCGAATGTATAACGACAAACATGGAAAATAGCAATAACTTTTAAAATGTAAACAGGGCAGGGTTCTCCACTTTTCAAAAATAAAAGATGGCGGGGGGGCCAGGGGGACAAAGTCCCCCTGAAGCTGACAGACTTTGGGCTTTTTGACAGTGAAACTGGCCAGTAAATGGATAGTAAATGCTAAATCATTGTTAAAATCATTTTACAAAATATTAACACATTCTTACTGTATATATCATCTTTATTGTCAATATGAGACTCATTTGACATTTCAGTTGAGACTGATGCACCTGTTGCACATCCCTGAATTAATTATATTTTTTTTTCAGTGTGTGAAAAATAAATGAACTTCCATTCATAAACAAAATACCCAATTACAATAAATGGATGCATTTTTTACAATACACAATGTTAATTGGGTGAAACCACTCCAATCAATGCACGAGCTGGCGCGCATGCCCGAGACTGGCACTACAAAGCCACCCTGGCCTCCGTAGTTCGGGTCCTTTGACCCAGGAACCCAGAAGTCCTGCAGTAAACAACCACAGTGAAGCAGCGGGAAAATGGAGCTCTCGCCTATACGATCACAAATACATAAAATAAAAGACCTGAACTTAACAAATGTGTGTGTGTGCTGTTATATGATTACTGTAACTGTGTATGGTCAGAAAAGACTATAGATAAGTGTAACCGTTGCACAATAATGCTACAAACACCCGCAGAGTTATTTAGCTGCTGGCTAGTTATTTTGGCTACTTCAAGTAGCCCCGTATGCATTCATTTAATGGTCTTCTGCATGTTAAATAGTTGCAAAAGTATAATAAAGCGAATACTTTACGATATATTTGGTGTATACTGATGAAGTTACGTGGGGTTTTTTTTCTGGCCAAAGGAAGGGTGGTGGGCCAGAATTATAACATGGCGGTGCACCACTTTAAAAGCACCCGTGAAGAACACTGCTGGGCATTTTCCGCGAGACTTACCAGTTTTTTTCTGCGAAGCCGAAATCGAACAGCATTCGCTTTCGTTTTTTCGCGGTCGCCATCATGCTATACCATGCAGGATAGGGTCGCCATCTTACCATGTGGGAAGCCTGTGATATGCTATAATTTAATACACGCTAAATGATTGGACGATATAAGAAGGATTAGCCAATCGGTTCCCACCTTTTATCTAGTCACATCTACACAGCCTCAGCAACCAAACTGTGCGCAAGTAATGGCGCTCCTTATCAAATAAGTTCAACAAGAAAGTTCGAACAATTATGGGAAAATTGCATTTGGCAGAAAAACAACCGATTCAGACGTCATTACAACCGATGATTTCGATCAGCAATCGGTTACTAATGAAAACCCTGCTTTACGGTTTCTTCTTGGTTACATGACAAAATGCTTTTTTTTGTTGAAGGCCAAGGTATTAAAGTAGTAAATAGTAATTAACTGAAATAATCTCATTTGCTAACAGGTTATGGGAAACAGCTGATTTTTGTGTGTTTCTTGATCACTTTTATTAACAAAATGCTAAACTCGGATTTGTGAGATTGCTGTAACACTAATAGGTCAAAAAGTTAACATTGTGAGTGGGCATTAACACAATGTTTTTGAGACAGTGCAAAATTGGCTGCTACATTTATGCAACTTGTAGAACAGATCTGTTTTAGTTATTGATTTTTTTCCCTTTCCACAAGTGTGCACCGTAAACTTTTATACTATAAAAATATACCACATTCAGCATATTCATGGAACATTTTGACCTCTCATCTCATCTCATCTCATCTCATTATCTGTAGCCACTTTATCCTGTTCTACAGGGTCGCAGGCAAGCTGGAGCCTATCCCAGCTGACTACGGGCAAAAGGCGGGGTACACCCTGGACAAGTCGCCAGGTCATCACAGGGCTGACACATAGACACAGACAACCATTCACACTCACATTCACACCTACGCTCAATTTAGAGTCACCAGTTAACCTAACCTGCATGTCTTTGGACTGTGGGGGAAACCGGAGCACCCGGAGGAAACCCACGCGGACACGGGGAGAACATGCAAACTCCGCACAGAAAGGCCCTCGCCGGCCACGGGGCTCGAACCCGGACCTTCTTGCTGTGAGGCGACAGCGCTAACCACTACACCACCGTGCCGCCCTGCACCCAAAATAGAACGTTTTATTTATTTTTAAGAAAGAATTTCAGCACGCTGTCTTCATACTGTACACATGACACCACCCACCACCAAAACGCTAAGCCATTTCTCTTCACCTGCATGAAAATGCATTTGTAACACTGCAGTTTATAGAGTGACCCACTTAGCCTAATGTGTAATGTTCAACATCGGAAGCTATTCATTTCTCGTTCAATTACTTTCAGCAGCTTTTGAAAGTAAACCATTTTGTTTTCAGCACAACTTCAATGGACTTTAAGTCAAAGTGCCAGTCTAAAATGATGCAAAATTACAGGATGGGTTATAGATCAAATGGTAATGCATGACTCAACCTAGTGTTACTGATGAACCTCGTGAGTCATCACTGCCTTTAATTTCAACAACATTTGTCTTCACAGCAGGGTTCGCAAGCTCAGATTAATAGGAAACCAAAGCAGTGGAAGCACATGATATCATAAACTGGATATCCTTGGTTCTGAAATCTGATTGGCTGAACCATGTTCAAAGCTGCCATATATGCAGATATCTGACCATACTGATCACAATAACTGAATTCAATATGAATGTGCCAAGCTGTAAACCAATAAAACCATTATACAACCCAAATAATAATAATAAAAAAAATAGTTGGGATGCTGTGTAAAACAAATAAAAACAGAATGTGATAATTTGCAAATCATGGAAACTCTATATTTCATAGTACAAAGACAACATATAAAATGTTGAAACTGAGAAATTTTATTGTTTTTTTGAAAAATATACGCTCATTTTGAATTTGATCCCAGCAACATTTTTCCAAAAAGTTGGGACGGGGCGTGTTTACCATTGTGTTCCATCACCTCCACTTTTAACAACACTGTAAATGTTGAGGAGACCAATTGCTGTAGTTTTGAAAGAGAAATGTTGTCCTATTCTTGCCTGAAATACATTTTCAGTTGCTTCACCAGGTCTGAAATAAAGTGGTTCATGCCTCGAATTCAGCTGTGCATGAAGTGACAGGCGGTTTCCCCATTCTTCCTTCTCTTTGGTCGTGAGCCAACCTTGCTTTCAACACAAGGAGAGGAGCAAAACCAGTCATGGACTGGCTATGCAGAAAAGTGTAGAGAAGTTATGCAGGAAGTCGATGCTAATGCCATGCAGAATGTGAAGAGTACAGAAACACTACAAACAGCACACATGGAGCTCGACCCTTGAGCTAGGAGATCATGTCCTGGTGAGGAACTTCACACACCTCACACCCAGAGGGTGTCCCAGAAAATTGCGTAGCTCTGATAGCGCAGTATGTGTCGTTGAACCATTACAAGGAAAAGGGAAGGAAAAGAGTGTGACATCCCTTACTAAAAAGAAGTTTATTCCAGTGTGCGTCTAGTAAACTTCTTTTAAACTAAAAATACAAGCGTATGCTTTCAGTTTACTTTTTATTTACTTATCAGAGATATAATTAATAAAGTTATACATAAGTATACTTGGCTTATACTGAAAAGTATATAGAAAAGTCTATTAAACTGAAACTTTTGATTAAGATATAATTAACAAAAGTGTAATAAAGTATTAAAATATTTGTGCCTTATGTTTAAGTGGACTCACCCTGTAGTTGTGCTTATCCTTTTGATAGTCGCCTATAAAATACTTTTTTTTCACACATATTGGCTTCTTTGTGATAGACGGCAGCGTGTTTTAAATCCCATCTTTTAAACTCACATGTACAACGGCAAAGAACTTGTTGTTCACACATTTCATAGTTCAGACGTTTGCGATATTTCTTCTGCCTTTGCACTCATTCTGTCACTGTTAGACAGCATTGCTGACTCTTCGGTATGTCTGTGGTTCCATATAAGGTTTTTATTTATTTATTTATTTATTTATTTTAATTTCTCCTGAGTGGGATAATAACTTTATTTATTTGTTTGTTTGCCTGTTGTTTGTTTGTTTATTTTCCTTTAGAGCTTGGATGTCAATTTCAGTCGTCATTGCCATGTTTTTATACTTTGGCATTTAATACAATGTTGCTTTAAATTTTGATTTTTAAAGAAAATGAATATGTTCTTCATCCTGAATATCTGTTGTTCATCTCATCTCATTATCTCTAGCCGCTTTATCCTGTTCTGCAGGGTCGCAGGCAAGCTGGAGCCTATCCCAGCTGACTACGGGCGAAAGGCGGGGTACACCCTGGACAAGTCGCCAGGTCATCACAGGGCTGACACATAGACACAGACAACCATTCACACTCACATTCACACCTACGGTCAATTTAGAGTCACCAGTTAACCTAACCTGCATGTCTTTGGACTGTGGGGGAAACCGGAGCACCCGGAGGAAACCCACGCAGACACAGGGAGAACATGCAAACTCCACACAGAAAGGCCCTCGCCGGCCACGGGGCTCGAACCCGGACCTTCTTGCTGTGAGGCGACAGCACTAACCACTACACCACCGTGTCAGCCGCTATAAAGTTTACTTTTATAAACTAAAACGTGAACTAGAAGTATACAACAAGTAAACTCATAGTACTGTATATTTCCAGTATCCTATGAAGTATGCGTTTGTAAACTAAAGAGTGGACTACAAGTATAGAACTAGTAAACTATGAGTATATAAGTTTACTTGTGGTATACTTACAGTACAAAATAAAAAATACTAGTTGTATACTCAAAGTTTACTTCTCTTAGACTTAAAATATACTTTTTTTATAAACTAAAAGTGGGCCAATTTAGTCCCAAGAAGTATTAAATCAGTTTACGTACAAGTACACTGTAAGTATGTTGATATCAGTATACTTGGTGCACAAAAGTATACTTAAGGAAATATACTTTACTTAAGTATACTTAATAAAATGAACTTGAACTTTACTTCTTTTTGATAAGGGATGACACAATCAGGAAGAATAAAGTTGCCAAAAGGAAGATGAAATTATGTTTGACTGAGAGTGCAACAGTGGCACCAGTTTCTTATACAGTAACGAGGTGTTTGTGTGTGGCTTGATTGCATGGTTAATAAATAAATAAATAAACGACAGGTTATAGTGTACATCAGACAAAATTACACTGCGTACACACAGCTACAGGGCTAAAAATCATTTTTATCACAGGGTCTGGATTAATCAGCATCAGAGAGAGAGAGAGAGACAGAGAGAGAGACAGAGAGAGAGTCAGAGAGAGAGTCAGAGTGAGAGAAAGAGACAGAAAGAGCGAGAGAATCAGAGAGAGAGAGAGTCAGACAGAGAGAGTGAGAGATAGACAGAGACAGAGTCAGAGAGAGAAAGAGACAGAGAGAGCGAGAGAATCAGAGAGTCAGACAGAGAGAGTGAGAGAGACAGAGAGAGAGTCAGAGAGAGAGAGAGTCAGAGAGAATGCCAGAGAGAGAGAGTCAAAGAGAGAGTGTCAGAGAGAGAGAGAGTCAGAGAGGGAGAGAGAGAGACAGGGAGAGAGAGAGACAGAGAGTCAGAGAGAGACAGAGAGAGTCAGAGAGAGAGACAGAGAGAGAGAATCAGAGAGAGAGAGTCAGACAGAGAGTGAGAGATAGACAGAGACAGAGAGAGTCAGAGAGAGAGTCAGAGAGAAAGAGACAGAGAGACGGAGAGAGAGAGTCAGAGAGAGAGAGAGTGAGAGAGACAGAGAGTCAGAGAGAGAGAGACAGAGAGAGAGTCAGAGAGAAAGAGAGAATCAGAGAGTGAGAGAGAGACAGTGAGAGAGAGTCAGAGACCGAGAGAGAGATTCAGAGAGAGAGAGACAGAGTCAGAGAGTCAAAGAGAGAGACACAGAGTCAGAGAGAGAGTCAGAGAGAGTGCCAGAGAGAGAGTCAGAGAGTGTCAGAGAGAGAGAGAGTCAGAGAGTGTCAGAGAGAGACAGAGAGAGAGTCAGAGAGGGAGAGAGAGACAGAGAGAGAGACAGAGAGAGTCAGAGAGAGAGAGTCAGAGAGAGAGACAGAGAGTCAGAGAGAAAGAGACAGAGAGAGTGAGAGAATCAGAGTCAGAGAGTGAGAGAGAGACAGAGACAGAGAGAGAGACCGAGAGAGTCAGAGAAAGTGCCAGAGAGAGAGAGAGTCAGAGAGTGTCAGAGAGAGAGAGTCAGAGAGGGAGAGAGAGAGGGAGAGAGTCCGAGAGAGAGACAGAGAGAGTCAGAGAGAGAGCGAGTCAGAGAGACAGAGATAGACAGAGACAGAGACAGAGACAGAGAGAGAGTCAGTGAGAGACAGAGAGAGAGTCAGAGACAGAGAGAGAGTCAGAGAGAGAGAGACAGAGAGAGAGTCAGAGAGAGAGACAGAGAGAGATTACCATGCTTTAAAGAGACAAAGAACACCATCGTGTCATATAAAGACAGAATAATTCACTCAGGCTGTATATAAACACTCCATTAGCTGTGTGAAATTACATCCAGCTGCCTGTAAGCTCACAGTCAGTGTTCTCCATCACTGAGTGTCTACTTCATGTCCCCTCAATTAGCCTGCGTTATTATTCCCTCGGCAGTTTGCACGTACGACACCTCAGGCAGCCAGACGTGAAGGGAATAAATTGTTCTTTATGCTTTTTATATATGAGGCATGAAGACAAAATTTAAACAGCAATTTAAAGCCGATGTGATATGATTTATTTTCAAACTGTCCCAGATTTTAACAACAAAACAAGCATTTCTTTAATTTCTTTGAACATGAGATCACTTTCATCTGATGTCATCGTTGTGGACCACCTGTGTGTTGCTGTTGGAGAAAAATACTCAACAGTGATGTGGTGTGATGAAGTGAACTCGAGTTGCAGACTCAAAGATGATTATTTTCCAATTATTTATTATGAATTTACACATCGTGCTTTTTAAAATCCATTTATAGGTACATTTAATGTTGTGGAATGTTCACATAAGTTCTCACTGAGCAGCTGTAAACACTCAAACTCTCTCTCTCTCTTTCAGACTCTCTTTGTTTTAATTATAAGGTTTATTTATTTATTAAATATTGACAGTAAAACACTTGGGGTTGTGCCGATATAGGAAAATACTCAACTTCAGTCAGGGTTGGAACAGTAACTGCACTTCATTACATCACCGCGTTCCTCAGGATTTTACTATTACATCAATACACAGAGTGTTTAACTCATCTGACCATAAGGCTGATGATCTGTTGCCATGGCATCACATCCGTTATCCGTCCATCGTCCACAATTCAGTTAAATCGTATCTCCTCCGTCAGTTCTCCACGGATTTCTGTTCCGATTGTTTTGTTTGAAAGAACTCATCACTCCACACAAAACTTGGTTGCTGTTTTGTCAATTATTTTGCTAACGAGTTCCTAATTAGGCCAAATTAACGCATTTTCCAGGACTTCTCACTAGAATTGTATCATCCGATTTCTGTTCTGATGGATGTTTTGGGTCGATCTTCCCTTGAGGAACAAAACTTGGTCATTTCTTTGGTGATTTTCTTGTTGAAAACAATCTTTGTTTGTTTGTTTTTTCAGTTAAATCGTGTCTCCTCCCTCAGTTCTCAATGGATTTCGGTTCTGATTGTTTTATTTGAAAGAACTTGACTTTCTGCACAAAACTTGCTCATTGTATTGTCAATTTTTTGCTAACAAATTAGTCATTAGTTCAACTTAACACATTTTCTTCTGACTAGAATTGTATCTCCTCTCTCATTTATTATGCGAATTCAGTTCTGATCAGTGTTTTGGGTCGATCTTCCTTCGGGGAACAAAATGTAATAATTTGTTCGTTGATGTTCCTGTTGTAAGCAGTTTGTGGTGGAGGTTGCTCCTCTCTCACATTGTCACGTCTCAGTTCGGTTTGATGTTTTGCTTGTCATGGTTGTTTTGATGGCAGGTCAGATGAGCGACTATGACCTTGACGTTCTGGTTTATTTCTTTTATAGCACAGCAATTTACCAACAATTATTTCTTTAAATTGTTCAAGTATGAGATTTTATCTACTTATAGTTATATTTGATGGTGTGGAATGTCCATGAAACAAGCTCCTGTTCACACTCTAACAACAAGACACTTAGTTCAAAAAGAAAGAAAGAAAGAAAGAAAGAAAGAAAGAAAGAAAGAAAGAAAGAAAGAAAGGCTTTTATGGATAGTTTATGCACATTTCTAATCATATGACCTCACTTGTTTGTCTTAATATCATGGAAAATATAAAACTCAGATTTAGTCTGAATTAAAGAATCACTTCATATGTAAACAACACATAGCTTATTAAAATGTGAATTGTTTGACGTAAATTTTCAGTGTATAATTCTGACCTTTAGTGTGTTTATATAGGAGGAAATGTTGGTTCATTTCAGTGCAGTTTCAGAATACACTTATTTAGTAAACTCCTTTATATCAGGCTGTTTTATTTGCCAAAGCTCATGACTGTGGCCTGTGGCAGTATACTACAAGAAAAAATGTTCCTTTGAAAGCCTTTCTTTTTATCTCCTCTCACTGACAGACGAGTTGAGGCAAGGCGAGGTGAGGCTGAACTTGAACACACCCTTTGACTCCAGTGTGGTCCATCAGATGTGCCTGTGTTACAACCATTTTTAATCTCTGAAAACAACCTCGGCTTGTCATGTCAGCATGAGGTGAGGGGTTGTAGGGTGCACACCAGACAGACAGTGGATCAGGTTTGTTGTTTTGGTGTGATTCTATGGAAAATGTATTGAAAAAGAAGGTGCTGGAGTGATTAATGCTGAAATAATAAACAAAACACGGGCGGCACGGTGGTGTAGTGGTTAGCGCTGTCGCCTCACAGCAAGAAGGTCCGGGTTTGAGCCCCGTGGCCAGAGAGGGCCTTTCTGTGCGGAGTTTGCATGTTCTCCCCGTGTCCGCGTGGGTTTCCTCCGGGTGCTCCGGTTTCCCCCACAGTCCAAAGACATGCAGGTTAGGTTAACTGGTGACTCTAAATTGACCGTAGGTGTGAATGTGAGTGTGAATGGTTGTCTGTGTCTATGTGTCAGCCCTGTGATGACCTGGCGACTTGTCCAGGGTGTACCCCGCCTTTCGCCCGTAGTCAGCTGGGATAGGCTCCAGCTTGCCTGCGACCCTGTAGAACAGGATAAAGCGGCTAGAGATAATGAGATGAGATAATAAACAAAACAATATCATGACGTGAGTCTTTTAAATTACCTTATTAATACAAAGACAGCTAAAAAGAAACTGCACCCCATGAACCTATCAAAGGACACCTTTCAGATGTCTAAGATCTAAAGCTACAGATATAACTTCAGTGGTCATGGAATACAGAATGGAATTCATCCATCTCATCTCATTATCTCTAGCCGCTTTATCCTGTTCTACAGGGTCACAGGCAAGCTGGAGCCTATCCCAGCTGACTACGGGTGAAAGGCGGGGTACACCCTGGACAAGTCGCCAGGTCATCACAGGGCTGACACATAGACACAGACAACCATTCACACTTACATTCACACCTACGGTCAATTTAGAGTCACCAGTTAACCTAACCTGCATGTCTTTGGACTGTGGGGGAAACCGGAGCACCCGGAGGAAACCCACGCGGACACGGGGAGAACATGCAAACTCCGCACAGAAAGGCCCTCGCCGGCCACGGGGCTCGAACCCGGTCCTTCTTGCTGTGAGGCGACAGCGCTAACCACTACACCACCGTGCCGCCCCTATAGTTAATATTTAGTTATCATTTACATTATAGCAGCTATAAACAGTCAGTCCCTCACCAGCCTCTCTTTTTCACTCTGTTCTGATGTTAATAAGACCAAAAAAAAAAAAAAATGCAGCTTGTCATGTTACCAAGAAACTGCAAAATGTCCTGAAGAGATCAGAAAATAAAGTGATACCTTTACCTCTGACACTGGAGACTCCTTCCATAAGTGTGAAATAAACATTGCTTACTTAAAGAAAACTTCACCATATTAGTGATTTATACACTTTTTTTTTTTTTATCTGTGGAGCATCTACTGTACACATCCCTCTGAATGAACTGTTCCTATAGAAACCATAATGCATTAGAATGAGTGCATTAATACAAACCTGTTATAGAAAATTAATCAAGACCTTCTGACCAATCAGGTTTGAGACTTGAGGAAGTCTTGTAGTCCCCCCATCAGTGATAAATCGTGTCAATTCGACTGAGTGTGCATCGAGATATAAAACCTATAATGCAGAATGTGTTTGGAACACCAGCAATATCTAACAGTAATATCACGGGCATCTG
This sequence comes from Neoarius graeffei, assembly GCF_027579695.1. Taxonomy (NCBI): domain Eukaryota; kingdom Metazoa; phylum Chordata; class Actinopteri; order Siluriformes; family Ariidae; genus Neoarius; species Neoarius graeffei. Next base: position 87,732,422 of record NC_083577.1, read on the forward strand.
CTGTAGCATGCAGAAGCTTTATGATTCTATTAAGACTTTAGGGACGGCATGACTCATGAAAGCTTCGGAAATATTCTTTCTGCTCCCAGAATTCCCTCTGGTGAGAAAAGACTTGAACATAAGATGATGTAGACTGGGAGAAGCAAATGTTTAATGGCTGAGCTTTGGCTGAAAGGAGGAAGGGAAGGCCTACGCCGACTTATCATACTTTCATCATTCACCACAAATGCATCTCAGCCATCCCTGAAGGTAATGTAATATCCTGCAGCAAAAAAAAAGAAACACATGGAGAGCAAACACTTAAATCCACAAACTGCTCATCTTATTCCAGACCACATTATTATTATTATTATTATTATTTTTTTTTTTCCAAAATCCTTTTATCAGATTTTATTACGATCCCACTGCTGGGCCGCAACCAGAGGTCAGAAGTCTGAGGCAGTGCTCATTAGCAAGTCACTAGATTCTTATTTAGATTCTTATTTACAGTGATGGCCTGGAAAAAAAAACCCGCTGAAAAGTGAAAGTTGAAGGTAATGTGAATAAAACAACAAAGTAACCACCAGGAAGTGCTGTTCCAGGCCCAACAAGAAGATTGACAGGTGTTTTGGAGCCTGACTGTGTCAGCAGGTACCCCAGCAGTGATTCCCATAGTAGCCCTGGGCTTCCCCCATGTCACCCTCATCAAGATGGGGCTTCAGGATGATCTAGAGGCCTTCTTGGAGCTGTTTGAGTGAGCTGCAGAGGTGTGGAGGTGGCCAGAGAAGCAGCAAGCTCCTGTCTGGGGAGGCACAGCAGCTGCCTACTGCCACCATGCTGGAGTGGACATGAAATGAACCATTCTGCAGTGGGTTGGGCACACCTCAGAGCAGCAACATGAGGAGGTCCACATGTTGACAATGGAGTGGGTTGGTCAGCCATTTACATTCTCCCAGCAGCTCCATGATGCCTGCCAGTGGTGGTTGAGGGCAGAAGAGCATGACACAGAGGGGATCATTGACGTAATGGTGCTTGAAAAATTCATCACCTGGTTGCTGTAGGGAATAGTGGACTGGGCCCAATGCCCCCATCCAGCATCTCTAAAGGAAGACATCTGCTTAGCTGAAGACCATCTGGTGACATTTCTGATGGCAGGCAGGCATCCCTTCTCTTTCTCTGTCTCATCCTTCCCCTTTTCCCGGCACCTCCCCATACCTGCATGATGAAAGTGAGGGCTGACTCTCCTGAAGTAAGTTCTCCGAACCTGTGGCTTCCCTCCCCCTTCCTCCCCTTCTTTCTCTGTCTCGTCTCCTTCCCAGGTGAGTGATCCATGACCTGCAGGTGCAGAAGTGAGGCTTGGTCCAGTGTGCTGGTGCTGCAGAGAGTGTGGGCACTTTCAGGACCAGTGCCAAATGATGGCGGTAGAAGTACCAGTGAGTATCCCTGATGAGCCACAGACCTTCCCCAAATGAGTTGGGACATAATGCATACCTGTGAGTATCCAAGGGGGTACATACCATGTGTTGGTGGATTCAGGCTGCAACCAGATCTTCATCCATCAAAACCTGGTTCAGGGCAAGACATTGGGGGCAGCATGTGTGGTCAATGTGTGGGGTGTATATGGGGATGTTCAGAAATACCCAATGGTGTCCATCAGGATTCAAATCAAATCAAATCAAGTTTATTTGTACAGCGCTTTTAACAATAAACATTGTCGCAAAGCAGCTTTACAGAATTTGAACAACTTAAAACATGAGCTAATTTTATCCCTAATCTATCCCCAATGAGCAAGCCTGTGGCGACGGTGGCAAGGAAAAACTCCCTCAGACGACATGAGGAAGAAACCTCGAGAGGAACCAGACTCAAAAGGGAACCCATCCTCATTTGGGCAACAACAGACAGCCTGACTATAATATTAACAGTTTTAACAGGTATAACCCTCAACTGTCCTCATGGGGCCGTCCTTCACAGGAGTGGGGCGATAAAACTCCGACCAGACACAGGGCACCAGGATGGATCAAGCAGGTCCGAGGGGCAGAAGAGGCCAGCATCTCAATCCCAGGATCAACATGTAACTCAGAGGGACAGATGGGGGGGAAGAGAGAGAGAGAAAGAAAACACGTTGTTAGGTATGCCCTAAAAATGACAAGTATTAAATCTGTGTGGTAGGCTCGCAGAGATGAGAGTCTTTACATCAGGCATAACACACAATGGCATGTTAATATGGTAAAAAATATATCATGACCTGCTCTGGCTGGATGCTTGATTGGGTGATGGGAGCACACTCCTCAGCAATGATGAGATGCAGATGGGACCCTTAGGCCTGGCCAAGACAATTCAGTTACATTTCACCGGGTCTGGGACATGCGACAGAATGTCTGACGGCCGATTCCCTGCAGGCTACGATAGCCAGTCGAGGTCCCCACTGTCTCCACCAAAAGATTTCCTATTGACTCCATGTAACTCAGAGGGACAGATTTGGGGTGGGGGGGAGAGAAAGAAAACACAGGTGGTTAAGTATGCCCAATGTCACCTGAATAAGTAGGAACAGTATACATATTGCACCGAGTACAAGCAGGGACTCCGGCAACTAACTATGACAGCATAACTAAAAGGAGAGAGCCAGAAGGTAACACAGGCATGAGGGAGCCCCGGGACATAAAGCAGCCAGCCACTACACCGTCAACAAACTCGAGTGAGCAAGAGAGTGGGGACTGACAGCATCCATACATCCCAGTTTACCAAAACACTCTATGTCTGAGGACCCTCCAGATCTACTCCTTTACCTCATAAACACCATTAACAAAAGGCTTGACTAAACAGATATGTTTTCAGCCTAGACTTAAATGCTGAGACTGTGTCTGATTCCCGAACATTACTTGGAAGGCTGTTCCATAACAGTGGGGCTTTGTAAGAAAAGGCTCTGCCCCCTGATGTAGCCTTCACTATACGAGGTACCAGCAGATAGCCTGCACCTTTTGATCTAAGTAGGCGTGGTGGGTCATAGAGGAGCAGAAGTTCACTCAGGTACTGTGGTGCGAGACCATTTAGTGCTTTAAAGGTCAATAGTAGTATTTTATAATCAATACGAAATTTGATTGGGAGCCAATGCAGTGTGGATAAGACAGGCGTGATGTGGTCATATTTTCTAGTTCTAGTAAGGACTCTTGCTGCGGCATTTTGAACTAACTGGAGCTTGTTTATGCACTTATTGGAACATCCAGACAGTAAGGCATTACAATAATCCAACCTGGAGGTAACGAAAGCATGGACTAGTTTTTCTGCATCATGCAATGACATTAAATTTCTTATCTTTGCAGTATTTCTGAGATGAAAGAAAGCTATCCGGGTGATGTTATCAATGTGAGTTTCGAATGAAAGACTGGGGTCAATAATCACTGCGAGGTCTTTTACTGCTGCACGTGAAGAAACAGAAAGGCCATCCAGAGTTACTGTGTAATCAGAAAACTTACTTCTAGCTGTATGTGGTCCTAGCACAAATACTTCAGTCTTGTCAGAGTTAAGCAGAAGGAAATTTATAAGCATCCAGTGTCTAATGTCCTTAACACATTCCTCAATTCTATTAAGCTGGTGTCTCTCATCAGGTTTTGCAGAGACATACAACTGTGTGTCATCAGCATAACAGTGGAAACTAATAAAATGTTTACGAATAATATCGCTCAGAGGTAACATATATAGAGAAAAAAGCAGTGGACCCAAGACAGAACCTTGTGGAACACCAAACTTTACCTCGGTACGTCTAGAAATATCACCATTTATATCAACATACTGATAACGATCAGTTAGATAAGACATGAGCCAGGAGAGGGCCATTCCCTTAACTCCCACAACATTTTCTAGTCTATCCAGAAGAATGGAATGATCAATGGTATCAAATGCTGCACTAAGGTCAAGCAACACAAGTAGCGAGACACAGCCCTGATCAGACGCCAACAGTAGGTCGTTTACTACTTTAACCAGTGCTGTCTCTGTGCTATGATGAGGTCTAAATCCTGACTGATACATTTCATGGATGTTATTCCTATGTAAATATGAGCATAACTGCTGTGCCACAGCTTTTTCAAGGATCTTGGAGATAAAGGGGAGGTTTGATATTGGCCGATAATTGGACAGCTGACAGGGATCAAGGTCAGGTTTTTTAATCAGGGGTTTGATAACTGCTAGTTTAAAGGATTTGGGTACATAGCCAATCATAAGAGAAGAATTTATTATTTTTAGAAGCGGTTCAATTACTCCAGGCATTATCTGTTTGAATAGATGTGTCGGTAAGGGATCTAGTAAGCAAGTTGAGGCTTTTGATGTAGAGATTAATGAAAGTAATTCAGTTTCTTTTAGGGGAGTAAAACATTCTAACTGATGATCTGATACAGTTATATTGTTAACTACAAGGTCACTTTCATTGTCTAACCTTAAATTAGTAGTTTGAATTTTTTGTCGGATATTCTCAATTTTGTCATTAAAAAATTCATGAAGTCGTTGCTACTACATACTGCAGGTGTGCATGTGTTGATAGTGGACTTATTCCTGGTTAATTTTGCTACAGTATTAAATAGGAATCTAGGATTATTTTTGTTATCTTCTATTAGGGAGGAGAGATATGTTGATCTCGCAGCACTAAGAGCTTTTCTATACTTCAGGAAGCTCTCCTTCCAAGCTAATTTGAACACTACCAATTTTGTTTGACGCCATTTACATTCCAATTTTCGAGTGGTCTGTTTTAATGTGTGAGTGTCATCATTATACCAGGGTGCTAATTTTTTGTCTCTGACCATTTTCCTTTTTAGAGGAGCTACATTATCTAAAGTATGGCGGAATGTTGACTCTAAGCATTCAGTTGCCTGATCAAGTTCTGCAGGGGCTGACAGTGACCCAATCAAAGTTGACAGCTCTGGGAGATCATTTATAAAGCTCTGTGCAGTAGTTGATGTGAAAGTACGTTTAATACAGTAGCGTGGTGAGGTGCATATATTATTACTCAGACATATTTTGAATGAGATGAGACAATGATCTGAGATAACTTCAGACTGTGGAAGTATGACTATATTGTCTACGTTTAATCTGAATGTTAGTATTAGATCAAGGGTGTGACCACCATTATGGGTCGGTCCTATGACATTCTGCTTAATCCCGACTGAATCTAAGATGGACACAAACGCTGTTTTTAAAGGGTCTTCTGGGTTATCGAAGTGAATATTAAAATCTCCGACAACTAAAGCTTTGTCTAAGGAAATAACCAGATCTGAGATAAAATCTGCAAATTCAGAAAGAAACTCAGAATATGGCCCCGGGGGCCTGTAAATAATAAGCAATGGAATTAACTGGGTAGACTTATTTTTCGAGGCTACATACATTATATGAGTATGAAGAACTTCAAATGTATTAAATTTATAACCAGGTTTGTGTGTTACACCCAGATAATCGTTATAAATAACCGCGACGCCTCCTCCTCTGCCAGTTAGACGAGGCTGGTGTATATAACTGTATCCAGGAGGACTCGCTTCATTTAATGCTATATATTCATTTGGCTTAATCCATGTTTCTGTTAAACACAGTACATTAAACTCCTGATCAGTAATGAGTTCATTAACCATTAGCGCTTTAGATGTAAGAGATCTAATATTTAATAGCCCCACCTTTAGATCAAAGGTGCTGGCAGCAGCTGTACAGTCAGTATGATCTAATTTTATATTGATTAGGTTACTGGAACAAACTCTCTGAAAATTTCTACCTTTTTGTTGAGCTCGGGGAACAGACACAGTCTCGATGTAGTGGGCCCTGAGTGATGACTCTGTGCAGCTAGCAGACAGTCGGTTTAGCCTGTTCGTCTGCTCCCTGGCCTTGGCTCTGGATTGTCAGAAATTAACTAGGCCTGTTCTGAGACTATGACCTATGCTGCAGGAAATGAGAGCAGCACCTTCCCGAGTGGGATGGATACCGTCCCGCCCTAACAGGCCAGCAGTGCCCTCAAAATTAGCCCAATTATCTATAAAGCCCACACTGTTTTCAGAGCACCACCTGGACAGCCAGCAGTTCAGCGAACATAACCTGCTGTAAGCTACATCGCCACGCCGCATTGGGATGGGGCCAGAGCATACTACAGCATCGGACATCGCCTTCGCTAATTTAAACACCTCTACAAAGTTACTCTTAGTAACCTCAAACTGACGAAGGCGTATATCATTAGCTCCTGCATGGATAACTATCTTTGAGAACCTGTGCTTGCCTAGGACCCTAAGATTACCTGCTATGTCCGGCGCCCTGGCTCCCGGTATACACCTGACTAAAGCTGCTGGTGCCCCTAAAGGCTGAGCTAATTTCACGTGCCGTATGATAGAGTCCCCTATAACCAGAGCTCTTTCAGGTTTCTCAGTGGGTGCATCACTAAGGAGAGCAAACCTGTTCGACACGTGACGCGGAGAGGAGTGGTGCTCCCGTGGGCGAGCCTCAGCGGTAGCTTTGGCTCTACGCTTATGCCGCCGAGCCGTCACCCATTCGCCCTGCTGTAAGGGCTCTAATGCCGGAGTTGGGGGATTGCTAACTACACCTAGGGCGTCCAGACTTTCCCTAACAGAAACTACACTGTTCTCACGCTCACTAACCTGCTCTAAAGCCTGGACATGCGCTTCTAGCACTGTAATCTTCTCCGTCAGAGAGCTAACTAATCTACACTTATCACAAGTAAAGCTAATAGAGCTATCGCTAGTGACGGAGGAAGAATGACTAAACATCCTGCACTCAGCACACTGAACAGGCTGAAGGTGTGCCGTGATGAAAAGATTCACGTACCTTAAATGAAGATCTGTTGATATTAAAGCAGATCAGATGGCCTCCACTTGTGGACTTTACACAGGAGGAGAGAAGAAGAAAGCTTCCGGTCTCGGCGTTCTTCCGAAAAAAGAAAGAGAAAAAAACGGGAAAAAAAACGGAAAAAGGAAAGCGAAAGTGAAAAGTACAAAAATGAAAGTGACAGTATAATAAAAATGAAGAGGATACTGGAAATTTATTTATAGAAAAAAAGTTAAAAAAGGATTAGTAATTAACGCCGGCACTCGCGGGAAAAAGGACTCGGCGCGAACAACTCAGAAAACAGGAAGTGCGTAAACCCAAGGATTCAAGGATTCAATTTCAAGGAGAAAACCATAGTGTAAAGGAGGCAGTAAGTTCCCACTTCACCCATCTTCTGATTTTGGGAACAAATTGGACAGGGTTTAAAATGCTCATGAAGAGGCTATTTGTGGATGACTCCAGTGGTAGTTAGGTACAATGTGGGATGTGCAAAGATTAAGCCATCCATATCAGCTCCACATCAGGGGGACATAGAGGATGGGGAAACCCTCTCACGGGACTCTCTTTGGGGATTTCCCAGTGAAGCAGTTGCACAGTGAGACTCTGAGACATACTTTTCTCCAAGAGAGAGTAATTGATGGTCAAAACCTCCAGCTTAACATTACGCTCAGCCATCCGTACTTTTCTATTATTAAGGATAGACTGTATCAAGTGATGCTGCACACTCAGATGCAGGAAGAGATGACACAGTTGTTGGTCCTGAAGATCCATAGGGAATTCCTCTTCCATGCAGCTCATCATAATCCCATGTCTGGAAACTTGGGGCACAATAAAATGTTGATCTGTCTCATAGCCCACTTCTGCTGGCCGGGCATTCACATTGATGTTTTCAGGTGGTGTCTGACATGCTGTGAATGTCAGCTGGTGAATTCAACAGCCACCCAATAGCACCATTCCATCCTCTTTGAAAGAATTAGTGTGGATCTTAACCATTTAATTGGACTGCATGAGGGCACTGCTTTGTTTTAGTCTCAGTGGATTATGCAATGTGATATCTGAAAGCCATGCCACTGTGCAACATTTCTGAATGCAATGTCACAGAGGCACGCTTTAGCATTATCTTCTAAGTCTGGATTCCACAAGAAATTCTGACTGGCCAAATGTTTATGTCACGGACACAAATTAATTTGTGGGTGGCATGGTGGTGCAATGGTTATCAGGTTCAAGCCTCATGGCCGACAAGGGCCTTTCTGTGTGGACTTTGCATGTTCTCCCCGTGTCTGCATGGGTTTCCTTCAGGTGCTCCGATTCCCCCCACAGTTCAAAGACATGCAGATTAGGTAAAAATCAGTGTTGTAGTCGAGTCACTAAACCTCAAGTCCAAGTCCATTCTTGACTCCCCAGTGTTCAAGTCAGAGTTAAGTCCAAGTCATTAAAGAAAATTTCAAGTCGAGTCCGAGTCGAGTCCACTATTGATCCGAGTTGAGTCTAAGAACAAGACGCCAACTGCAACATTTGACAGTGGCTGTTGCTGCCTTTATGTGAAAGCATCTCTGCTACTGCATTGGACTAACGTTACTGTTCAACTGCCCCATTTTAGTTAACAGGCTACAGATAAAAAGCTTGTTCATCGCTCAGCAAGCCCTGCCCACTATCAACAAGGCAAATAACATGAGAGAGGGTTAACACTAGCTAGTCCATCAATCAGCAAGCAAGCCCCACCCACTATCAACAGAGCAATGAACATAGCATGTCACTTCCTTCTCTGGGTGGAGTCTTGCCAAATGAAGATTGAAGTTCGAGGTTGTCCCCGTCGTCTCCTCGATAGTTCTTCTACATATGGAACACACAGCAGTGCATTTTTTTCCCACTGCACGAGAAGTCTGTATAAGCAAAGCAGAAAATCCTAGAGGCATATCTCCAGGCATTTTAATGCCATTAACGTTAGTTTGTTCCTGAACATGATGTATGAACAGGTGAATGTGCATTATTTTGCACAAAATTAGTATAAAAATTAATGTAGATATAAATATCTTATGCCAAATTATTATGGCATTTTGCAAAAAATAAAGAAAAAAAAATCAGAGTCCTCGTCCCCAGTTTATGAGTCTGAATGCAGTCAATGCACGAATTTGAGTCCAAGTCTGAGTCATCAGTGCTCAAGTCCAAGTCGTCATGAGTCCTTAAAATTAAGGCACAAGTCAGACTCGAGTCAAGTCCTGGACTTGAGTGCTACAAGGCTGGTAAAAATAATGACAGTAAAAATAAACCAGTGCATACTTAGTGCCGGCTGGATAGATTGGGGAGGGTTGCATCAGGAAGGGCATCCAGTGTAAAAAAATATGTGGATCCAGATGAGCTGCTGTGGCAACCCCTATTGGGAGCAGCTGGCAAAAGAAGAAGACACTTAAATCAATTTGTACCAGCATTTATCACCCACAGACAGATGGGTTGGTCAAACAGTTTAACCAAGCACTTACAGACTTATGAATCATGTTTTTGTGGATGGGAATTGGAATAAGTGGCTTATTTGCAGTACTAGAGGTCCCATAAGCCTCCGCAGGGTTCTCCTCATTTGAATTATCGTGTGATTGCAAACCTTGTGGTGTCCTGGAGATCATCAGGGAAAATTGGGAGGATGGACCTTCTAATTAGTGATGCACCAATGAAACATTCTGATTCTTATATATAGCTGATTTCTGTAGAAAGTGTATAATGTTAATTATTAACTGTGTCTTGTAACATATGTCAAAACAATATATTTTCCTTATGTGACTGATGAATAAACATGTATATGTGACAGTAGGACATAGGGAGTTTGAAGATTTTTTTTAAGAAAAGTATTTGTTCAACAGTCTTCAAGCTCAATCTGTCCCTTTTCTTATTAACAATCCCCTGCTTTTGGAAAAAAAAAAAGGAAAAAAATGTTCACATGGAATAAAGAAGGCTGGATTGCAGAAAATACTGCAGTTATAATTGATAAAACTGGGATAATCATTTTTGGGATGCTCAATATGACAGTAGATCCTCAGATCTGGGGATAATTGGGTGACCGAGGTAGTACTAAACCTCAACAGTTGCATCTGTTGTTGCATTTTAGACCTGCTTTGTTTCTTCTCCATAACTGTCCAGCATCTCCCACAGATTCTCTGCAAATTACAACAGACATTAATGAACACTGAACTGTCAGAGTTTTTGGAAAAGAAACTAATTACCTGCACCAAAATAAAACCTACCACACTGGGTTGCTGAAGAGGCTGGTTGAGCTTTTGCTGGAGATTCTGAACATGCATTTGATGTTGACGGCTCTAAAACTGTGTCCATGGATCCCCTCATAACTGCTGTAAATTCAGCTGTAAGCCTTTTTTACTGCTGCCTGTGCCTTTGCAAGGCTACAGAAATGAACATTCTTGAACCTGGGATCCAGTAGAGTAGGTATGGTCATGACATTCATTGTCTCCAACACAGTTTTTTTTTTTCCTGCAAGCAGTTAAATTAGAGTATTGGTAAGGTGATCAGCACTCATTGGTCCATTTTGCCATTTTGGAGCTGAATGAATGACCCAGGATTTTAATAAATGGTATTATTTTGGACCCTGGCAATCTCTTTTCCTCTGATAGCTCTACAGCAGCCAGCAGGAAAGGATGGAGCACTCCTACACACTCTTTGAAGAGTGATGCTCTTCAGAGCTCAGTGGAGTAACATCAGTTTTTAAACTGGCAAGGGCATCCCTGGCTGTTTTTGATCAAACAATCTCTAAAGGTGCTGTTCTAGCAAGTGTCCATTTCCTGAATGCATTTCAAGACTGGCATACCCATCTGTTCTTGAACCTGAGTTAGTCTTTCATTGGCAGATGTGTTTGTTCTAAAATATGCCACAATCCTTCTCACCCTTGTTCTTATCATATCAACCCAAGGGGTTTGTTCAATTGCCTTTTTAACTATTAAGTTGAGAGTATGTGCAATGCAAGTTGTGTGATGAAGCTTCAGAATGTTGCCACAGGCAATCATGTTGACAACAGCATCCATCACAAGACATCTCACTTTCCCCTGTATACCCCAATGCTGTCAAAGCCCTTCCCATGCCAGGACCTGGTCTTCCCAGGCAGTCTCCTGCCCCAGTACTAACCAAACCCTTAAGGTGCATTGGGCGGCACCAATCCCTGCTTCTATAGCCCTCAGCCTCTCACCTATACAGCTAGGGGGCTAGGTTCGTGTAGGGGGCTAGTCTTTTGGTAACCACAAGAGTTTGACTTCCATTTGCATCTGTATTGCAGCATGCCTTGCCAGATGGCAGTAGGTACCATTTTTTATGATGGTCTTTGGTATGACCCAACCACGAGTAGAACTCATGATCTCCCAATCAAGAGGCAGACACTCTAACCACCAGGCCAACTCATGGGTACCTCAATGCTGTATAAGGGATGATTCTACTGCAGCCAAACAGGTGGAAGTGTGAGTTTCTGAGAACTTTGCTAGACCTAGTAGCAATGTAGCCAGTTCATGAGACTCAGTGATGTAATGACAAGTCACTGCAAGATATATTTGATGTTTTGGAGATTTACGCCACTGATGATGAAGAGTATCTGGTTTGTTCTTTGTTTTACTTTCCTCATAATTAGTTACAACCCCGATTCCAAAAAAGTTGGGACAAAGTACAAATTGTAAATAAAAACAGAATGCAATAATGTGGAAGTTTCAAAATTCCATGTTTTATTCTGAATAGAACATAGATGACATATCAAATGTTTAAACTGAGAAAATGTATCATTTAAAGAGAAAAATTAGGTGATTTTAAATTTCATGACAACAACACATCTCAAAAAAGTTGGGACAAGGCCATGTTTCCCACTGTGAGACATCCCCTTTTCTCTTTACAACAGTCTGTAAACGTCTGGGGACTGAGGAGACAAGTTGCTCAAGTTTAGGGATAGGAATGTTAACCCATTCTTGTCTAATGTAGGATTCTAGTTGCTCAACTGTCTTAGGTCTTTTTTGTCGTATCTTCCGTTTTATGATGCGCCAAATGTTTTCTATGGGTGAAAGATCTGGACTGCAGGCTGGCCAGTTCAGTACCCGGACCCTTCTTCTACGCAGCCATGATGCTGTAATTGATGCAGCATGTGGTTTGGCATTGTCATGTTGGAAAATGCAAGGTCTTCCCTGAAAGAGACGTCGTCTGGATGGGAGCATATGTTGCTCTAGAACCTGGATATACCTTTCAGCATTGATGGTGTTTTTCCAGATGTGTAAGCTGCCCATGCCACACGCACTAATGCAACCCCATACCATCAGAGATGCAGGCTTCTGAACTGAGTGCTGATAACTTGGGTCATCCTTCTCCTCTTTAGTCCGAATGACACGGCGTCCCTGATTTCCATAAAGAATTTCAAATTTTGATTCGTCTGACCACAGAACAGTTTTCCACTTTGCCACAGTCCATTTTAAATGAGCCTTGGCCCAGAGAAGACGTCTGCGCTTCTGGATCATGTTTAGATACGGCTTCTTCTTTGAACTATAGAGTTTTAGCTGGCAACGGCGGATGGCACGGTGAATTGTGTTCACAGATAATGTTCTCTGGAAATATTCCTGAGCCCATTTTGTGATTTCCAATATAGAAGCATGCCTGTATGTGATGCAGTGCTGTCTAAGGGCCCGAAGATCACGGGCACCCAGTATGGTTTTCCGGCCTTGACCCTTACACACAGAGATTCTTCCAGATTCTCTGAATCTTTTGATGATATTATGCACTGTAGATGATGATATGTTCAAACTCTTTGCAATTTTACACTGTCGAACTCCTTTCTGATATTGCTCCACTATTTGTCGGCGCAGAATTAGGGGGATTCGTGAGCCTCTTCCCATCTTTACTTCTGAGAGCCGCTGCCACTCCAAGATGCTCTTTTTATACCCAGTCATGTTAATGACCTATTGCCAATTGACCTAATGAGTTGCAATTTGGTCCTCCAGCTGTTCCTTTTTTGTACCTTTAACTTTTCCAGCCTCTTATTGCCCCTGTCCCAACTTTTTTGAGATGTGTTGCTGTCATGAAATTTCAAAATGTCTCACTTTCGACATTTGATATGTTGTCTATGTTCTATTGTGAATACAATATCAGTTTTTGAGATTTATAAATTATTGCATTCCGTTTTTATTTACAATTTATACTTTGTCCCAACTTTTTTGGAATTGGGGTTGTATAGTAAAAGGCTGAACATCCATTATAATCATGTTCATTACTGCTTCTTCAATCACCTCTTTCTGGGTACCTGGTGCAAAGCACACATTTATTCACAAACAGCATATAATGCACTATACATTCCTACAATATTTATTTCATGATATCTGAATGAATGTATCTTCACTACTTTCTTCAAATGTTGGTGCCTTACCTTCATTCTTTGCATGTAAATATCTCTGCATCGAGGAGGTGTGGTTGTTCTAAGCCAGTTTCTGGGAGCAAATCAGGCACTGAACCTTAAGTGAAAAAAATATTAATATATTTGCAGGGAAGGATGACTTTTAAGTGCTCAAATCATTATTAGGACATACCTTATTTGGAGACAGCTCTGCAAAATGTTCCCAAACATGAGAACGAGTCCTCTTCCCAGCTTGTTCCATTTACATCAGTAAAACCTTCATAAAACTAAAGCGCTCGAGACGACGTGCACGGAAAAGCCACATAGCGGTTTGAACCAGTTTTAACTGCTTCTGAACCACAGACGACACAGTCACATGGGTGTGTACAGAACAAAGATTCAGCCGGCACTCAACCGTGTGACTGGCACTTCAATACAAGCTTCAAATCACTGCTTTTGGAAGCCCTGCGTCGTAGTTTTTAAAGCAAGCTTTGGAGCTTCAGGTTCTCTGTTACATCATTACTTTTAAAGCTAGATGGCCTTTCAGATTTTTCAAGTGTAGGCCATAAAAAGAATGTTCCCGACACCCAATTATTTTTGTTTAGTGACCGAAAGCTACTGAATTTGAATCACAGAATTCGGATTTTATTAGTTTTTTTTTTTTTTAAATAGAACAATTAATAAATTTATCTCCACGTGGCCCTAATTTCTACTCAATTTTTTCCTGCTTCACCATGACCCAATTCAAGATCCTACGTCATGCATCATGTGGTGGGCTTTCCCCGTTCACGCAAGGCATTGTGGGATACAAATTTGAAACAGGAGAGAAAAATGGAGGACGTGAGTGTGCGAATGAAACGTGAAAGACCGACTACCTGGGATGTAGTGGTGCGTAAACGCACATAAACGCCGTTTACCCACCTCCAGATTTTAGGAAATAGCGTTTATGAACCTCTAAATATAGTTTACGCACGTCCAAGCATAGTTTACCCACCTCTAAATACAGTTTACGCACGTATGTCTCTTGTTTTATACAGATATTAAAACAGCTTTTCCGTTATTTTTCAATTGCCTACACCTAGTAGATCCTGCACAAGTTCTTGTGGGTTTTATCAACACTGCGTAGCCTACGCGTAGTAATTATCTGTCTACCGCTCGCCCTCTTGCGGGAGCCAGCAGACTGCGAGATTCATTAGTCACTGATTACGTGTGTGAAGAAATGGTGAAGAAATGGATATTAGGCGATTTCTGAAGCGTCGGAGCATCACCCTTCCAGCTGATACCAGCAAAACGTCTCGACACAGTGAGTCCAAAAAGAATCCTGAACTTCACGTTTTTAGGATAAACTCCCCATCGTTTTGGTTTGTGAACCATGCCACTAACTAACGTTAGGTTGTTAACTTGTGCCAACAAATTAGCCTACCTTTCTGGCAGACAAATGACGTTGTTAGTGCAGTCTAAAGTTTTTGGTAATTATTATATCAACATAAATTCAGTATTTGTAGCGCATTGTAAGACAAATAGTTGTCATTTCATGTTAATCTCGAAGTCATGATGACAGCATGCTAGCTTCATGTCACGGACATAATATAGAGAACTTAGCCTAAAGTAACGTTAGGCAAGTCACTCCTCGCCGCCCTTCTCGGTGTGTGGGTGTGTGTGTTTATTTTTTAAAGAAGGCTATAGCATTCAGATTGGGCAGAAATACTTGCCCACATGATTGGTGTACTTAGCCGTTTTAATTTAATTTTACAGATAGTGGTGGAGAGACAGACAGTGTTGCGGGGCCAGGAGAAACAGCAGGAGGAGAAACAGCAGGAGGAGAGAGTGAGAGGAGGAAAATAGGGCAAAGAGAGGATGAAACAGGATCAACTACAAGAGGAGAAAAGGGAGGAAAAGAGAGAAGGCAAATGGATGGAGAATCAGATAGGCCTTTAAGAGAAACTTTGATAGAGGAAACTGAGGGAGAAACAGAGAGAGGAGAAAATGAGGGAAGAAAAACAGAAATAGACGGAACAGAAGGAAGAGAAAATGAGGGAGGAGAATCAGACAGAGAAGATGCAGAGACAGACGAAATGGAGGCAGAGGAAACTGAGACAGTATCAGAAAGCATCACACATCTGGACTGAAAGTATGTGTAATTTGCCATTCTTACACACAGTCTTTATTTTTCTCTCTTTATTGATTATTTAGATTTCATAAACACCACTCTACTTGGTGACACACACACACACACACACACACACACACACACACACACACACACACACAAATGCTTGGACTCACTCACACATGCACACAAGTAAACACACATGCACATTCACTCACACACACACTCACACACACACACACACACACACACACACACACACACACACACACACACACAAACACTTCCATACACACAAAAGTTAACATTCTTCTAGTGCAAGGTCTACTGCTGTGATATATCTGTCCGCTTATGGATTTCATATGGCCTACTGTTGGTATGTGTAATTTGCCATTCTTTCACACTGACATTATATTTCTCTTTATTAAGATTTAATAAACCTCAAACATACTTATTGTGTATCTTGTTTTATGAATGATATAGAGTAGAGACCTCAGGGAACCCTTGTCACACACATACATACATGCACTCACACACACAAGTACACACACATGCACATTCACAAGCACTCTGTCATATACACACACACATGCACTGTCATGCACACACACACACTCCTATGTGTCAGAAAAGTTGTTTCATACAATACGCATCGTAGCATCCTTGCGTCATGCTTGCGTCGACTATGAATTGGCCCTTACAACGTCGTGGTCCCCCGATCCCAAAATTTATAGTTTACCCACCTCTTTTTTTACCACTACACCCCTGCCGACTACAGTAATGGGAAGAAAGCGAGAAGAAAAGACGTTATGTTATATACGAAGGAAAGGAAATGCAGGACCAAACTAATAAATATCGACGCTCAGCGAGCACCTCGGTGTGATCAGCTGTTCGTTTAGCGACAGAATGATGGAACTGTCAGTGCACGCTCAAAGGGAAACCTGTAGATGGCAGTAATACAACACTGTGGATGCCAGCTGCTGTAAAACCCAAAAGAAGAAGAAGAAGGTAAACCTGCGCATGCGCACATGGACTTCCTCTGTCTGCTTGACTGCGCGACTCGAGCGATTTCATGCACATTATTTGCTTTAATCCACTCAAATTAAATAACTTCCCAGCCACAGAATGGCCTGATATTTTGTGAAATATGACAGAAATAAACATATATCACAATGACCACATTTCAGAGGGAACTAAATTTCACCGATTTTATGAAATCAAAAGGCCGTCTAGCTTTAATAGTAAAAATAAAATTCAGCACGTTGTCAACCTGCAAGCACAACTCCACACACTGAGTCCCATCACCCAGGAGAATTTGCTCCAGGCAGAAGATCATCAATCCCAGCTGTAAAACAGGGGCACACGCCGATGGAAATTTGCACCTGGAGATAAAGTGCTTGTTTTATTACCGGCGTCAATCTTGAAATTACTCGCCGAGTTGCAAGGGCCCTTTGTGGTCACATGGCGAGTCAGGGATGTTGACTGTGAAGTGAAACGAAAGGATAGAAGCAGGATGTGGCTGATATTCCACCTCAATCTGCTTAAATTATGGAAGAAGTGGTCTCCACAGCAGTGGTGATGGTGGTCCCCGTCTTGATCCCTTCAATCTCCTGAAATGTCACAGCGAGCGAGCTAGCTAACTAATTTAACAAGTGGTGGAGATGTACAAATATTGTAGTTCTAATTTATTGAAAATATTTAACATCATATTCTTACAGATTTAGTTACTATAGTGTCGACATATTACTGTACCAATTTCTTAGTTGTTACAAAACATATACAAGAATTTATTATTCAATATAGGTTCATTTTTTGTTTAAAATGACTCATTTAACAGCCCTGTAAACTCTCATTTTAAAGATGGACTACAGCAAAAATCCACAACTCCATGCTTCCTCCATTATTTTCCATGGCGGTAGAGACAGAACCAAGTTGTGCAGCAAAGCTCCTGATGATGCTCATGAATTTAAAAAGTGCAGTGTGTTGGTTTTCACATTCTGTTAAAGTTGCTGCAGGAGAAGAATAACATGGTTCGAGAGCTCGTACATCATTGCACTTCTTCTAAATTATAGATCCACACACATAGTCAGCTTGTTTCAGGGATTTCTCCAGAGTGTGGTGGGGATGAGGGAACAGCTTAAACCCAGCTTCAGCTAACATTCCAACATCCTGAAACTGGAAATAAATCACAAAAAATACCAGCTGTAGTCACGTGCACAGATGCACACCGGAGGCACAAAGAGCTCGTCCTTCAGCAGCAGGAAGTTCTCATTGAAGAACTTCATGAAAACCGTGGAATTTTAACAAATTACTAAACAGACTCCATCCTGAGTTTCATGTTCACACCTAGTTACAGTGCCTTACAGAAGTATTCATTCCCCTTGTTGTTTGTCCTGTTTTGTTGCATTACAAGCTGGAATTAAAATGGATTTTTGGAGGGTTAGCACCATTTAATTTACACAACATACCGACCACTTTAAAGGTGCGCATTGCTGTTTTATTGTGATACAAACAATAATTTCAATGAAAAAACAGAAATCTGGAGTGTGCATAAGTATTCACCCCCTTTCATATTAAACCCCTAAATAAGAGCTGGTCCAAACAATTGACTTCATAAGTCACATAATTAGTTGATTAAGATCCACCTGTGTGCAATCAAAGTGTCACATGATCTGTCACATGATGTCTGTATAAATCAACCTGTTCTGGAAGGACCCTGACTCTGCAACACTACTAAGCAAGCAACATGAAAACCAAGGAGCCTCCAAACAGGTCAGAGACTAAGTTGTGGAGAAGTATAGATCAGGGTTGGGTTATAAAAAATATCCCAAACTTTGAATATCCCAGGGAGCTCCAGTAAATCCATTATAGCAAAATGGAAAGAATATGGCACCACTACAAACCTGACAAGAGAAGGCCCCGCCCACCAAAACTCACAGACCGGGCAAGGAGGGCATTAATCAGAGATGCAACAAAAGACACCAAAGATAACACTGAAGGAGCTGCAAAGATCCACAGCGGAGATGGGAGTATCTGTCCATAGGACCACTTTAAGCTGTACACTCCACAGAGTGGGCGGGGCTTTATGGAAGAGTGGCCAGAAAAAAGTCACTGCTTAAGAAAACACATTTGGAGTTTGCCCAGCAGCATGTGGCAGACTCCCCAAACACATGGGAGAAGATTCTCTGGTCAAATGAGACAAAAATTGATCTTTTTGGCCATCATGGGAAACGCCATGTGTGGCACAAACCCAACACCCTGAGAACACCATCCCTACAGTGAAGCATGGTGGTGGCAGCATCATGCTGTGGGGATGTTTTTCATCTGCAGGAACAGGAAAGCTGGTCAGGACTGAAGGAAAGATGGATGGCACTAAATACAGGGCAATTCTGGAGGAAAACCTGTTTGAGTCGGCCAGAGGTTTGAGACTGGGATGAAGGTTCACGTTCCAGCAGGACAATGACCCTAAACATGCTGCTAAAGCTACACTGGAGTAGCCTGGGAAATCCCATGCTGCTTTGCACAATCGTTCCGATCTGAAAAGACAGCATGGAAACTATGGTCCAAAGGCTCGCCTGAGTTAGGGAGCCAATCAGAGAGTGGGGAGGGGTGGAAAGATGGTGACGCGTACTACTCGACAAACGGAAGCTTGTAGTTTATTTGGGACTGTTTACGGATCACATTTAACATGGCAGTGAGCAATACGAACCAAACTTTCGATCAAGCTTTAGACACTGTTCTGAATAGTTTAGAGCGAAAGTTTGTTTTAAAAAAAGAACAGCATTTGGCATTTCAGTCTTTCTTCGCCTCTTCGTCTACTTCGTCACTCTAACTACGTCACCGGGTACAACTGCCATGATTGGCCATGGGCTACGTATACGCCAAATGATAGACATTTGCAACGTCCAATAAACGGCCATTGCCAATCGTAAACCACACCTCCCCTACGAGAAATTCAATAGGTGGATTCCAGACCATATTTCACTTGTGATATGGTCTGGTGTTAACCAGACTAACACTGGAGTGGTTTAAAGGGAAACATTTAAATGTCTTGGAATGGCCTAATCAAAGCCCAGACCTCAATCCAATTGAGAATCTGTGGCATAACTTGAAGATTGCTGTACACCAACACAACCCATCTAACTTGAAGGAGTTGGAGCAGTTTTGCCTTGAGGAATGGGCAACAATCCCAGTGGCTAGATGTGCTAAGCTAATAGAGACATATCCCAAGAGACTTGCAGCTGTAATTGCAGCAAAAGGTGGCTCTACAAAGTATTGACTTTGGGGGGTGAATACTTATGCATATTCCAGATTTCTGTTTTTTCATCTTAATTATTGTTTGTGTCACAATAAAACAACAATTTTCATCTTTAAAGTTGTAGGCATGTTGTGTAAATCAAATGGTGCTAACCCTCCAAAAATCCATTTTAATTCCAGCTTGTAATGCAACAAAACAGGACAAACACCAAGGGGGTGAATACTTTTGCAAGGCACTGTATTTAAGTGACCTGTGAATTCACACTCCTCGGGTTTTTAAAGGAAATATCTCACAAATAAACAAATTGAGCTAAAAGTCGTCTTTATGTCCCTCCTTTATAAAAAAAAAAGCAAAAAAAAAAAAAAGCTGCATGTTGAATTTGTTCTTAACGATATAACCACTAAAGTGATGAAAACAGACGGGACTGTTTTTTATCAGCGAGGCCGCCATAACTCCATCATGTGTGATGTCATTTTCCGCGAGCACAGCGGAGGTGTACAAGTGCATGCTGTACTAGACTATAGTATAATATTATGGTCTAGCGTGACTTCTTGGTCAATTTGTTTGCATTTCTCAAGAAAAATTACAGCAATGCAGGATTAGAAAAGGAATCAAAATAAAGTAGTGGCTAGTTTATTGCCTGTTTATTTAAAATAAATATTTACCTGCTTATCTTCCATGCATTTGATGCATGACGGTGTGCTGTCATGCTGTCTGCGTTTTGTGGTGAAACAAAGTCGGGATCGCGTCTGGCTTCAGTTGTCGTTTCTGCCTCGTGTCTCACTTCTTCCCAGTGATTTTTTCATCCACGTCCTCCACAAATCCACAATCTTCTGTAAAATGTTCACTATACAGTTTGCTGCTTTTTCCAGGAGTAAAGTTTTCTCACTTTACTTGATGAAGCCACTCGGCTGAATCTCTTGGATCCAGGACGGAATGAAGAAGACACGTGGAATCCTACGTCACGCAGTGCCACCGTCATTTCATCTCCTGATACATCTGTGTATCCATGGCTAATCCAGTATGGCCACGCCCAGGGAAATGGCCCAACGGAATGATGTTACAACTTTAACATATTTTTAAGCTAAAGTCTGCTTAATTATTTTCATCTAGAACATCTTGTATTAATACAGTATATAATGATGACATTTCATAACGTCGTAATTTCAAAAATTTAAGCCAAGAGAAAGCAAGAAAACGAATCAAGGGTTTTCTTATGATCTGATCCGAAGGGTTCTTTTATATTTTTGCACTGACGCTACATAAATCATGACACTTCATAATATCATTTCTGAGTCTTACAACCCCGATTCCAAAAAAGTTGGGACAAAGAACAAATTGTAAATAAAAACGAAATGCAATAATTTACAAATCTCAAAAACTGATATTGTATTCACAATAGAACATAGACAACATATCAAATGTCGAAAGTGAGACATTTTGAAATTTCATGCCAAATATTGGCTCATTTGAAATTTCATGACAGCAACACATCTCAAAAAAGTTGGGACAGGGGCAATAAGAGGCTGGAAAAGTTAAAGGTACAAAAAAGGAACAGCTGGAGGACCAAATTGCAACTCATTAGGTCAACTGGCAATAGGTCATTAACATGACTGGGTATAAAAAGAGCATCTTGGAGTGGCAGCGGCTCTCAGAAGTAAAGATGGGAAGAGGATCACCAATCCCCCTAATTCTGCGCCGACAAATAGTGGAGCAATATCAGAAAGGAGTTCGACAGTGTAAAATTGCAAAGAGTTTGAACATATCATCATCTACAGTGCATAATATCATCAAAAGATTCAGAGAATCTGGAAGAATCTCTGTGTGTAAGGGTCAAGGCCGGAAAACCATACTGGGTGCCCGTGATCTTCGGGCCCTTAGACGGCACTGCATCACATACAGGCATGCTTCTGTATTGGAAATCACAAAATGGGCTCAGGAATATTTCCAGAGAACATTATCTGTGAACACAATTCACCGTGCCATCCGCCGCTGCCAGCTAAAACTCTATAGTTCAAAGAAGAAGCCATATCTAAACATGATCCAGAAGCGCAGACGTCTTCTCTGGGCCAAGGCTCATTTAAAATGGACTGTGGCAAAGTGGAAAACTGTTCTGTGGTCAGACGAATCAAAATTTGAAGTTCTTTATGGAAATCAGGGACGCCGTGTCATTCGGACTAAAGAGGAGAAGGACGACCCAAGTTGTTATCAGCGCTCAGTTCAGAAGCCTGCATCTCTGATGGTATGGGGTTGCATTAGTACGTGTGGCATGGGCAGCTTACACATCTGGAAAGACACCATCAATGCTGAAAGGTATATCCAGGTTCTAGAGCAACATATGCTCCCATCCAGATGACGTCTCTTTCAGGGAAGACCTTGCATTTTCCAACATGACAATGCCAAACCACATACTGCATCAATTACAGCATCATGGCTGCGTAGAAGAAGGGTCCGGGTACTGAACTGGCCAGCCTGCAGTCCAGATCTTTCACCCATAGAAAACATTTGGCGCATCATAAAACAGAAGATACGACAAAAAAGACCTAAGACAGTTGAGCAACTAGAATCCTACATTAGACAAGAATGGGTTAACATTCCTATCCCTAAACTTGAGCTACTTGTCTCCTCAGTCCCCAGACGTTTACAGACTGTTGTAAAGAGAAAAGGGGATGTCTCACAGTGGGAAACATGGCCTTGTCCCAACTTTTTTGAGATGTGTTGTTGTCATGAAATTTAAAATCACCTAATTTTTCTCTTTAAATGACACGTTTTCTCAGTTTAAACATTTGATATGTCATCTATGTTCTATTCTGAATAAAATATGGCATTTTGAAACTTCCACATCATTGCATTCCGTTTTTATTTACAATTTGTACTTTGTCCCAACTTTTTTGGAATCGGGGTTGTACATTTTTCATACCCATGACGAATTTCACTGTTAGATGCAATGAAACAATGAGTAATTCGGGTTTAACTTGAGCCCAGCTGACAGCGTTTAATCCTTGCTCGACACTAAAATCATTTCAGTTTGCGTAGAGTGTAATTTTGCCTGACGCATGGCGTAATCTGTGTCTGTTGCTTTAGTATGCAATCAGCCTACAAACAGCTTGTTATCTTGAGCTGTGCTGTCTGTGTATCTTCAGCACGGCGGCTCTGTGTGATCTCTGATCTGTACGTAGCTCTTACGCCTCCTCCTGCAGCTGTAATTGGCAGGACTGCTGATAATGGTCTTGAATTCCTGTAACTCCTTTCTGATGCCCATCTGCTGCTTTAAGCTTCTCTCTGATAAAAGAACAATATGTTCGGCTATAATTGGAATATTCTTTATGTTGGCAAAGCTCTTCAGCTTGTGTGGAGGTGAGCGGCATCGCTGGAAGTATGGAAGCGTTCGAGGAGATGGTTAATCACGATTTAGAACCATATCCATGAAATTAATGGGACGGAAAAGGTATTCAATCACAAGAAATGACTGCCATGTGCTGCATTATGTGGCTCTACAAGGCTAATTTTCGCTAATGTAATTTACTCTAGGACACTTAATGTGATTTCTTGCTATAATTCAGCACCATATGGTCCTGATTTAACAATGATCCACCATAAGCACTGCACTGTGGCCTTAAGAAACACTTCACACTTGAAATGCACTTACATGCAGTTCCTCAGTTCCATAATGCCGCTCCCTCGCTCAGATTTGTCACATCATGTGCTTTTCATTACAGCTGCATGTGCCTTTGTTTCTGTTCTGGGGTTTGTTACTCAGTTATGTTCACCTGTACTGTGTTTCGTCCTTGATTACACTGTAACAGATTTATCATAAATTTTAGAGTTTACCACTAAAGTAAACCATATTTACTGGACAGTACTGTAATATCATTACAGGTAATTACTGTGCTATTCTTTTTGTTTTAATTAAAATCTCGTCATGGGCGGCACGGTGGTGTAGTGGTTAGCACTGTCGCCTCACAGCAAGAAGGTCCTGGGTTCAAGCTCCGGGGCCGGTGAGGGCCTTTCTGTGCGGGGTTTGCATGTTCTCCCCGTGTCCGCGTGGGTTTCCTCCGGGTGCTCCGGTTTCCCCCACAGTCCAAAGACATGCAGGTTAGGTTAACTGGTGACTCTAAATTGACTGTAGATGTGAGTGTGAATGGTTGTCTGTGTCTATGTGTCAGCCCTGTGATGACCTGGCGACTTGTCCAGGGTGTACCCCGCCTTTCGCCCGTAGTCAGCTGGGATAGGCTCCAGCTCGCCTGCGACCCTGTAGAAGGATAAAGCGGCTACAGATAATGAGATGAGAGATGAGAAAATCTCGTCATTGTGAACACTGCTAAAGCCAGCGCTCCTCTTTGTAGAAATACAGTAAAGGAAGACAGTTAAACATAAAAAAATGAACAATTATTATACATACAGGACACTTTTTCAGTAGAATAAAACCTATTCCCTTCTAGTGGGTTTCATTCTTTTGGTTTGATAGCATGCAGTATCGTTAGCATATCGCTTATCCTTCGTGTATTACGTCACTCTACCCAATGGCGAATGAGCGTTGAATATGGTTTATGATATCGCATGGTTGTCAAGACAACATGACGTCACACCTTGGAGACGTAAAACTTCCATGCTAGTGAGTGAGCGACTGTTACAATTTGTAAACAAACACGGCCGCCAGGTTTGCTTTGTTAAATACAGAAGATTTTGAGAGAATTTTGAAAGAGAAATATGTGTTGAACACCTGAAAGGAATGTATTATAATAATAATAATAATAATAATAATAATAATAATAATAATAATAATAATATTGGCTGGCTTTTTTTCATGGTCTGTCAGATATATTCCATTCAGCTACTCGTCTTCGACTCGTTCAGTATCCTGCTAGTTGAATGGAATATATCTGATATACCATGAAAAAAAGCCAGACAATATTATTTAAATAATAATCAAGATGAAGTCAAACTTGAGGTTATTATTCCCCGATATTCACTGAGCCTGAGATGGATAATTGTTTTACAGTGGTGCTTGAAAGTTTGTGAACCCTTTAGAATTTTCAATATTTCTGCATAAATATGACCTAAAACATCATCAGATTTTCACACAAGTCCTAAAAGTAGATAAAGAGAACCCAGTTAAACAAATGAGACAAAAATATTATACTTGGTCATTTATTTATTGAGGAAAATGATCCAATATTACATATCTGTGAGTGGCAAAAGTATGTGAACCTCTCGGATTAGCAGTTAATTTGAAGGTGAAATTAGAGTCAGGTGTTTTCAATCAATTGGTATGACAATCAGGTGTGAGTGGGCACCCTGTTTTATTTAAAGAACAGGGATCGATCAAAGTCTGATCTTCACAACACATGTTTGTGGAAGTGTATCATGGCACGAACAAAGGAGATTTCTGAGGACCTCAGAAAAAGTGTTGTTGATGCTCATCAGGCTGGAAAAGGTTACAAAACCATCTCTAAAGAGTTTGGACTCCACCAATCCACAGTCAGACAGATTGTGTACAAATGGAGGAAATTCAAGACCATTGTTACCCTCCCCAGGAGTGGTCGACCAACAAAGATCACTCCAAGAGCAAGGCGTGTAATAGTCGGCGAGGTGACAAAGGACCCCAGGGTAACTTCTAAGCAACTGAAGGCCTCTCTCACATTGGCTAATGTTAATATTTATGAGTCCACCATCAGGAGAACACTGAGCAACAATGGTGTGCATGGCAGGGTTGCAAGGAGAAAGCCACTGCTCTCCAAAAAGAACACTGCTGCTCGTCTGCAGTTTGCTAAAGATCACATGGACAAGCCAGAAGACTATTGGAAAAATGTTTTGTGGATGGATGAGACCAAAATAGAACTTTTTGGTTTAAATGAGAAGCGTTATGTTTGGAGAAAGGAAAACACTGCATTCCAGCATAAGAACCTTATCCCATCTGTGAAACATGGTGGTGGTAGTATCATGGTTTGGGCCTGTTTTGCTGCATCTGGGCCAGGACGGCTTGCCATCATTGATGAAACAATGGATTCTGAATTATACCAGCGAATTCTAAAGGAAAATGTCAGGACATCTGTCCATGACCTGAATCTCAAGAGAAGGTGGGTCATGCAGCAAGACAGCGACCCTAAGCACACAAGTCGTTCTACCAAAGAATGGTTAAAGAAGAATAAAGTTAATGTTTTGGAATGGCCAAGTCAAAGTCCTGACCTTAATCCAATGGAAATGTTGTGGAAGGACCTGAAGTGAGCAGTTCATGTGAGGAAACCCACCAACATCCCAGAGTTGAAGCTGTTCTGTATGGAGGAATGGGCTAAAATTCCTCCAAGCCGGTGTGCAGGACTGATCAACAGTTACCGCAAACGTTTAGATGCAGTTATTGCTGCACAAGGGGGTCACACCAGATACTGAAAGCAAAGGTTCACATACTTTTGCCACTCACAGATATGTAATATTGGTTCATTTCATCAATAAATAAATGACCAAGTATAATATTTTTGTCTCATTTGTTTAACTGGGTTCTCTTTATCTACTTTTAGGACTTGTGTGAAAATCAGATGATGTTTTAGGTCATATTTATGCAGAAATATAGAAAATTCTAAAGGGGTCACAAACTTTCAAGCACCACTGTAGTATAAATGCACAGGTGATTATTTTAAAAAATCGTCTTAAAAATCATTTATTTCAGTCTTCAAAAGCGGTATGTAAATGTAATAACATTGCAGCACAGACTTGTGTCACTGATCTACGCCGAGTCACATACTTTGTTTTGAAATCAATAAAATAAATCACAACCCCGCCTCACCTTTGAATAGTTTTAGACCAAACTTTGTTGCATCTTTAGTGCTTTTAGGAACAGCATTTTCTTTC
This sequence comes from Neoarius graeffei, assembly GCF_027579695.1. Taxonomy (NCBI): domain Eukaryota; kingdom Metazoa; phylum Chordata; class Actinopteri; order Siluriformes; family Ariidae; genus Neoarius; species Neoarius graeffei. Next base: position 87,758,783 of record NC_083577.1, read on the forward strand.
AGCATTTGTAATTCTTCCTCACTTACGGTGACGAAGCGATTGGACGCCATTTTGCCAAGTCGCTCGAGGTGATTATCGAGAAATAGTCTGAATCTCCTGATCAATCAGCATGTGATTTCCTATAATCACCTCTATATTTATACTAATATACATTAATGAGCAGGAAAAAAGTCCGAGTGTTACATTACCTCAAGCTCATGTTGAAGAGTGTGTCAGTGTGAGTGTTTTTGACACAAGCTGATTTCTGGATCACGCTGACTGAAGGAGTTTTCCTGTTTTGCAGGTCGATCATTCAATCATTGGCTCAGCCTTTGGCTGAAGCCTATAGAGGCACCTGTCTCTGTGTGTGTGTGTGTTTAACTGAGTTCAAGTGTGTTTAAGAATGTAACTGGTGTGCCAGCCTCAGGTACCGATTCCACAGTTGCGGTGTGGCACCACAGCGTACTGACTAGTGTCATGTTACATAACCTCAGCTCATGCTGTAATCTTCTGTGGTTGTATGCTCTAGAGTGCTGTGTGGGAAACGAACACATTTTGCAGCTTTGGTTCAAATCCCGATGATGACATAAAAGGCTGAGCTCAGACCTGTACGGGTCTCTGATCATCAGCATATAATCTGTCACTTCTTTCTGAGATTAAAACACAACCCTCTAAAATTAGGACACAGATCACACAATCTGCTGTAGAAACCAAATGTGATATTAATATTCAACATAATCTCATCTCATCTCATCTCATCTCATTATCTGTAGCCGCTTTATCCTGTTCTACAGGGTCACAGGCGAGCTGGATCCTATCCCAGCTGACTACGGGCGAAAGGCGGGGTACACCCTGGACAAGTCGCCAGGTCATCACAGGGCTGACACATAGACACAGACAACCATTCACACTCACATTCACACCTACGCTCAATTTAGAGTCACCAGTTAACCTAACCTGCATGTCTTTGGACTGTGGGGGACACCGGAGCACCCGGAGGAAACCCACACGGACACGGGGAGAACATGCAAACTCCACACAGAAAGGCTCTCGTCAGCCACGGGGCTCGAACCCGGACCTTCTTGCTGTGAGGCGACAGCGCTAACCACTACACCACCGTGCCGCCCGACAATAATATTAATATTATTATTATACACGTTCTTTTCAGGTGTTCAACGCGTCTTTCTCCTTCAAAATTCTCTCAAAATCTTCCGTATTTAAGGAAGCAAACCTGGCGGCCGCGTTTGTCTACAAATTGTCACAGTCATTCACTAGCACAAAAGTTTTACATCTCTGACGTGTCTCTTTTCCAGTTTTTCGATGCCCATTGGTATGTTTTTCTCTAGTAAATATGCATGAAGAATATCTAATGAAGTTTTGGGAGCCTTTCGGGTGTTCAGCGCGTCTTTCTCTTTCCCGGTGAAAAAAGAAATGGCTATGCGCATGCACAGTGGAAAACTTTTTCATTGAATATTCGTATCAGCTCTGACGTGTGATGCCATGTTGTCTTGACAGCCATGCAATATCGTAAACCGTGTTCAATGCTCATTCTCCATTAGGTAGAGTGATGTAATACACGTAGGATAAGCGATATGCGAACAATATTGCATGCTATCAAACCAAATTAATGAAACCTGCCAGAAGGGAATAGAACACGTTTTTATTCCACTGAAAAAGTGTCCTGTATGTATAATGATTTATAATGTTGCATATTTTAGATTTGAATATGGCTGATTACAAAAAAGAGGCCTATCGTCAACTTAATGATGAAGAATTCTACAGAAGGCTAAGTGCCAATCCAACTAAAGATTTTCAGAGGAGGATCATGGATATTACAGATAATGCCTTGAGAATGCAGTGGATATCTAAAAATGAACATTCTTTTTTGAACTGTAAACATCCTGTGACTCCTGTATTCTATATGTTGCCCAAAATCCATAAAAGTTTGGTCAGTCCTAAGGGAAGACCTATCGTGGCTAGCAATGACTCTCTTTTAGAACCATTGTCTAATTTTGTGGATTACTTCATCAAGCCATATGTCTGCAAACTTCCATCATATGTCAAAGATTCTACTGAGGTTATAAATAAGATCTCAGAGATCACAGATCTACCTGCTGACATATTATTAGTTACCTTAGATGTAGAAAGCCTCTATACAAACATATCACATGACAGGGGACTAGATGCCTTAGGTTTCTACCTTCAAGACCGTACAGATCTCCCCCCAAGTCACTTTATTATTGAATTGGCCTCCATGGTTCTTAAGTTAAACTATTTTTCATTTATAGAGGAATTCTACCTACAACTTAAAGGGACATCTATGGGCTCCACTTTTGCTCCAGATTACGCCAACCTGTATGTGGGTTTTTTTTAACAGAAATTTGTCTTTAACCCAGATGTAAACCCTTATAGTCAAAAAATCCTTAAATGGTATCATTTCCTGGATGATGTTTTCTGTGTGTTTCAAGGAACTAGTGAAGAACTGTGTGCATTTGGTACATATCTGAATAGTTGTAAGTCTGATTTAAAATTTACTCTGGATTCTGATCAATCACGTGTATCATTTCTGGATATGTGGATTATGCTAAGTAATGGGAGCCTTATCACATCATTATACAAGAAAGAAATTGACCATAATACTTTTCTTTTAGCTACTAGTGCCCATCCTAGAGCTTTAAAGAATGGCTTACCTAAAAGCCAATTCTATAGATTAAGAAGACTCTGCCAATCTAACAAAGATTTTATAGAGAAGGCAGTAGAAATGAAACAGCGGTTTCTAGAACGAGGTTATACTGTTAAGTGTGTTGATGAAGCATATTATAATGCTCTTTCTAAGTCCAGAGCTGACCTTTTGAAAAAAAGTGTAAAAAAAGAAAGACACTTTTCAGTCTCTTGTATCACTACATACACTCCCCAGGCCCACATTACTAAAAAAAAAAAACAATTATGAAATACTGGCATATTCTAACCACAGATCCAGTCTTGTTTGCACTTTTTCAGGATCCACCTCTTTTTGTCTACAAAAGAGGACCAAACCTTCGTAATAAATTGGTCAGAGCTACCATCTTACCTCCTCCGAAACAGACTCTATTAACTCCCATTACAGAAGGGAATTATCCCTGTGGAAATTGTGCTCATTGTCACAACTCAGTGAAAACAAACACTTTTAAGCACCCTAGAACTGGGAAAACCTTTGGAATCAGGGGATCATCACATGTAACCCAAAGAATATTATCTATATGTTAACATATCCACGTGACAAAATTTACATAGGTAAGACCATCCGCCCTCTGAAACAAAGAATTAGCGAACATAAGAGTTCTATTAGGAGGAAAGATGTAAACTATCCTGTTGCCCGTCACTTTAATGATCAGTTACATCCTGTTTCCTCACTCAGATTAAGAGGTATAGACCCTTTTCACGTGACGTCATGACAAACGCGGCCGCCATTTTGGACATGTACTACCAGTAGTTTACCACAGCCAACATTGAGGAACGGCAGCAAAGAAAGTTTTTACTTTCAGCAAGACTTCCATCATGCCACTATATTGTTGTGCACCTGGATGTAGTAACCATCAACACACAAGGCAAGGGTTATCATTTTATCGGATCCCGACGGAGAAGATGGATAGCGGCCATTAACAGGAAAGATTGGCAGCCCTCGGCATACCAACGCTTGTGTAGTGACCACTTTGTTGGAGGTAAGACGAATAAAATTAGCCAGAAAAGGCATTACATTGCTGTTAACATTCTGTGGCGGCGAGCGTGTAACCAAATAGGTTAAAATAACCCATTGTAACCTCTTTGTTCTTCTGTAGTAGCTATTGTTGACTAGCTAATGTCAACAACATATGTTATGAATGAATGAATGAATTTATTTATTTCGAACATGTATAAAAATGTATGTAACTATTTATACATACAAAAGAAAGAAAATGAAAAAAGTGACAAAAAAAGAATAAATAAAATAATATAAAGAGCTAATACATTACAATACACCGCACATTGTTCGAAAAAGGAGTGGGAAGAAGTACAATACTTTTTTTTAATTTCCCACCCCTTTTTAACTACCCCGAAATCCAAACTACATTAATACACTTATAAAATATATACCACATATACACTTCATGATTATCCATATAAATATATAATTACAAAAATAAATATATACTACATACCATATCCATATACATATATATACATATACACATAACTATCTATATAAATATATAATTACAAAAAAAAAAAAAAAAAATCTACTACATACTTATCCCTGTAAATATGAAGATATCTATCCCCATAAATAAATATATACCATATACTAAGCTAGTTCTAATATAACAATCAACCCTATTCTATTTATCCCTCATCATCCTCCATTAACATATTTCCTCTGCAATATACTTGTTTAAAAATATTTTTTTGTACCTTTTTTTAAACAGAATTATATTTGCACTTTGTTTTATTTCTGTCTCCAGTCTGTTCCATAAAGTCACCCCACAGCTCGATACGCACATGCTTTTCATATTTGTTCGAACCTTTGGTTTTTTAAAATTTAGGTCTCCCCTTAGATTATATCCCCCCTCTCTCTCACTAAACATTCCTTGTATATTTTTTGGCAATAGATTATTTCTTGCTTTGTACATTATTTGTGCTGTTCTGAATTTGACCAGATCCATAAATTTCAACATGTGTGATTTTATGAATAGTGGGTTTGTGTGATCTCTGTATCCTGTTTTGTTTATTGTCCTTATTGCTCTTTTCTGTATTGTACATATCGGCTGCAGAGTGGTTTTGTAGGTGTTTCCCCAGACTTCGACACAATAAGTCAGATATGGCAAAAATAATGAGTAATATATAGTATGCAAAGATTTACAATCAAGAATATATTTTGTTTTCCACAGAATTGCCGAGCACTTTGCCAGTTTTGCTCGTACGTATCCTACATGAGGTTTCCAGCAGACTTTAGGATCCAAAATCACACCAAGAAATTTAATTTCCTGTACCATTTCTATCTTAGTATTGTCTATTATCAATTCTACATTACAATCTATTTTATGTCTCCCAAACAACATAATCTTTGTTTTGCTTAGATTTAATGATAATTTATTTTTGTCAAACCATAGTTTTAGTTTATTTATTTCAGTTGTGATTATCTCTAAAGTCTGCTGCAAATTCTCACCGGAACAAAAAATATTGGTGTCATCTGCAAACAAAACAAATTTCAATTCTTGCGAAATTGTACATATGTCATTGATGTATATTATGAATAATTTCGGACCTAATATTGACCCCTGTGGTACCCCGCATGTAATGTTCATGAAATCAGATTTATGGTCACCTATCTGCACAAACTGTTGCCTGTTTCTTAGATAGCTCGACAGCCAGCTCCACCCAACTCCCCTAACACCACACTTTTCTAGTTTACTTAATAATATACTATGATCAATAGTATCGAATGCTTTTTTTAGGTCCACAAATACTCCAATTGCTATTTTTTTATTTTCTATACATTTTGTGATTTCCTCTATTAGTTCCATTAGTGCCATCGATGTTGATCTGTCCGTTCTGAATCCATATTGACTGTCTGTAAGGAGGTTGTGTTTTTCAATGAATTTGTCCAGTCTATCTGAAAAAAGTTTTTCGAGTATTTTGGAGAATTGGGGGAGTAAAGAAACAGGCCTGTAGTTTGTGAAATGGTGTCTATCTCCGGTTTTAAACAATGGTATCACTTTTGCAATTTTCATTTTGTCTGGAAATGTACCTGATTGAAAAGATAAATTGCAGATGTGGGTGAGTGGTTTCACAATTCCCTCAATAACTGTCTTTACTGTTAACATGTCTATATCATTCCAGTCTGCAGAAGTTTTGTTTTTACATTTTCTTACAATTTGGATAATTTCTTCCTCATCAGTTGCAGTTAGAAAAATTGTACTTGGATTTCTGTCCCCCATATCTTCTATGTCCCCACATTGTGTTGTTTCGGGTTCCTTTATTTTTGCCGCTAAATCTGGTCCCACATTTACAAAGAATTGATTAAAACCATTCACCACATCCTCCATATTATTTATGGTCTTATCATTTACAGTGTAGTACTCTGGGTAATTTGTAGTTTTGGATCCATTTCTCACAATACCATTCAATACAGTCCATATACCTTTAATATTGTTTTTATTTTTCTCCACTAATTTATTATAATAGTCTTTCTTACATATCCTCATAATATTAGTTAATTTATTTTTATATTTTTTATATTTTTCCTCTGCCTCTATAGTTCGATGCTTTAAGAATTGTCTGTATAATATATTTTTCTTTTTGCAGGCATTTTGTAGCCCCTTGGTGACCCACGGACTATTTGTATATTTATGTATATTACTGTATTTCTTTATAGGACAATTTTTATTATATAGTTCATTGAATATTATTAAAAATTCCTCATATGCTTTATCAACATCTTTTTCTTTATAAACTACATTCCAGTCCTGTATTATTAAGTCATTTTTTAGTGCAATCATGGTTTCTTCAGTTTTCATTCTTATATATTTATAATTTTTATTATCCTTTTTCTTGCTATAATTACAGTAATATACATTAAAAATAGGTAGATGGTCACTGATGTCTGTTAATAGTAGACCGCTCTCTATATTATTTTCCAGGATATTAGTAAATATATTATCTATTAAAGTGGTGCTGTGAGAAGTGATCCTGCTTGGTCTGGTAATAGTTGGGTACAGTCCCATACTTAACATTGAATTAATGAACTCTTCTGTCATTTTATGTTTCTTATGATTTAAGAGGTCGATGTTAAAATCACCACAGATGTACATGACCTTCTGAGTTGATTTTATAAACATACTTTCCATCCAATCTATAAAAACTTCTATGCTTGATCCAGGAGATCTGTATATACAGCTCACCATTATATTTTTCATTTTTTCACAGCATATTTCTATTGTAATACACTCCATCCAATCATCAACAGCTACCGTCATTTTATTATTAATTTTATATTCCAAACTATTATCAACATATATTGCCACTACTGTAGCATATATTGCCACTACTGTTACTGTAGCAATGTTTACGTTCAGTCATTTGGATGACTGTTAAAACCTTTCAGTCTCAAGTTTTTCCTTTACTGTATTTACTAGTTTACTGTAATTATGATCCGGCAGCTATTTACACCGGATCCAGTGTAAATAGCTGCTGGAGCCAACGTCCGAGGTTCCGGAGCGCGCTTGCTCCCCCTCAAATTAAGCAGTGCGCTCCGGCTTGCTCCCCCTCAAATTAAGCAGTGCGCTCTGGCTTGCTCCCCCTCAAATTAAGCAGTGCGCTCCGGCTTGCTCCCGGAGTGCTCCGGCCGAGGTTCCGGAGCGTGCTCCGGCTTGCTCCCCCTCAAATTAAGCGGCGTGCTCCGGAAGCCGGAGCGTGCCGCTTAATTTGAGGGGGAGCAAGCCGGAGCGTACGTCAGTGAACAATCCTGGTGGAAGCAGGTAAATGTCGTTCTCTAAGCCTGCTAACCTCAATTTTTGCAAATACCTCTCCCTCTGCTCGCCCTGTAAATGCCCTACGTCGCTGGATAGTGAAGGTGTTTTCTGCATCTCGCTCCTTTTTCTTTTATGTTTTTCGTTTGTCGCCTTCCTCGCATTCAAACTGATTCGAGCCGAAGTCCACTACATGTCCAAAATGGTGGTCGCATTTACGAAGGTCACATGACTGAAAAGGGTCTATAGAACAAGTCACCTTACACAGAGGGGGTGACGTTGACAAGAGGTTATGCCAACGGAAACTCTTTTGGATATATACATTAGAAGCACTACAACCATCAGGTCTAAACGAGGATTTTGACATGAGTGTAGTTATTTAATTCTGAATTGTTTATTGAATGTTGAACGGTTTATGCTCTGTTTTATGATGGCGGGAGCCTGATGTGTACACAGCATGGACTTGTTCTTTTTTGTATATGTTTCATGACTATTTTCACTACATTTCCCATGATGCTCTACTGACACAGAGTGGCTGCAGTACTGACTCCAGGTGCTCCTAATTAAGATGTATTAACTCAGCACTGTTTGTTGGACTATGCACTCTGCCTGACGAAGGTCTAGCGACCGAAAGCTTGCTATCTCAGTAAAGAAATCATTGCACAGACTTCAAGTGTGCGGCTTTGTATTCTATTTACTCAGATTTTTAGGATAGGAAATAATCTGGCTGTATTAGAAGAAAAAATTGCTTTTTTAATGTTTTCTAAAAGGTCATGTGGTTTTTTGTTTGTATGTTTGTTTCTTACGTTTACAGTGAGACTTTAGCTGATGCTGCGACTTTGATGAAATCTAAAACACTGATACAGTAATGATGAGTTTGAGTCTCAAATTCTTTTTCTTTTTGCATTGATTTTGATTGGTGTGCATTTTTAGGTGCAGATTTCTGCTCTTTATGGTTCACTGGACTGAAACACACACACACAGACATACAGGTCTGCACATTTATGGACATGTGAGAAGTTGAGCCGGATAAACCGATTTTATCACTTTGCTGTAAATAAGTCTCCATGAACATATGCAGCTTCTTGCACCTTCGACCTCCTGCCGTGCCTCATATCTCTCCCTCGGGTTGATGAATTGCAGAATGTTCATAGCTGTGTATGGTGTAAGCATATGACAGAACCCACGCTGCGCTGTTTCAGGACGCTTTAATATCCCAAACCGGAGTCATGCTGAGGTTAAGCACTTGGGTGGAGGACTAAAAGTTAGACTCAAGATTCAAGAACTTGTGCAAACACAATAAAATTGCAGATGTGTCATTGTCAAATGGTGCATTATATTACAGTGGTGCTTGAAAGTTTGTGAACCCTTTAGAATTTTCTCTATTTCTGCATAAATATGACCTAAAACATCATCAGATTTTCACACAAGTCCTAAAAGTAGATAAAGAGAACCTAGTTAAACAAATGAGACAAAAATATTATACTTGGTCATTTATTTATTGAGGAAAATGATCCAATATTACATATCTGTGAGTGGCAAAAGTATGTGAACCTCTAGGATTAGCAGTTAATTTGAAGGTGACATTAGAGTCCGGTGTTTTCAATCAATGGGATGACAATCAGGTGTGAGTGGGCACCCTGTTTTATTTAAAGAACAGGGATCTATCAAAGTCTGATCTTCACAACACATGTTTGTGGAAGTGGATCATGGCACGAACAAAGGAGATTTCTGAGGACCTCAGAAAAAGCGTTGTTGATGCTCATCAGGCTGGAAAAGGTTACAAAACCATCTCTAAAGAGTTTGGACTCCACCAATCCACAGTCAGACAGATTGTGTACAAATGGAGGAAATTCAAGACCATTGTTACCCTCCCCAGGAGTGGTGGACCAACAAAGATCACTCCAAGAGCAAGGCATGTAATAGTCGGCTAGGTCACAAAGCACCCCAGGGTAACTTCTAAGCAACTGAAGGCCTCTCTTACATTGGCTAATGTTCATGTTTATGAGTCCACCATCAGGAGAACACTGAACAACAATGGTGTGCATGGCAGGGTTGCAAGGAGAAAGCCACTGCTCTCCAAAAAGAACATTGCTGCTCATCTGCAGTTTGCTAAAGATCATGTGGACAAGCCAGAAGGCTATTGGAAAAATGTTTTGTGGACGGATGAGACCAAAATAGAACTTTTTGCTTTAAATAAACGTTATGTTTGGAGAAAGGAAAACACTGCATTCCATCATAAGAACCTTATCCCATCTATGAAACATGGTGGTGGTAGTATCATGGTTTAGGCCTGTTTTGCTGCATCTGGGCCAGGACAGCTTGTCATCATTGATGGAACAATGAATTCTGAATTATACCAGTGAATTCCAAAGGAAAATGTCAGGACATCTGTCCATGAACTGAATCTCAAGAGAAGGTGGGTCATGCAGCAAGACAACAACCCTAAGCACACAAGTCGTTCTACCAAAGAATGATTGAAGAAGAATAAAGTTAATGTTTTGGAATGGCCAAGTCAAAGTCCTGACCTTAATCCAATGGAAATGTTGTGGAAGGATCTGAAGCGAGCAGTTCATGTGAGGAAACCCACCAACATCCCAGAATTGAAGCTGTTCTGTACGGAGGAACGGGCTAAAATTCCTCCAAGCCGGTGTGCAGGACTGATCAACAGTTACCGGAAATGTTTAGTTGCAGTTATTGCTGCACAAGGGGGTCACACCAGATACTGAAAGCAAAGGTTCACATACTTTTGCCACTCACACATATGTAATATTGGATCATTTTCCTCAATAAATAAATGACCAAGTATAATATTTTTGTCTCATTTGTTTAACTGGGTTCTCTTTATCTACTTTTAGGACTTGTGTGAAAATCTAATGATGTTTTAGGTCATATTTATGCAGGAATATAGAAAATTCTAAAGGGTTCACAAACTTTCAAGCACCACTGCAAGCCTGACACATACACTACCGTTCAAAAGTTTGGGGTCATTTTGAAATGTCCTTATTTTTGAAAGAAAAGCACTGTTCTTTTCAAAGAAGATCACTTTAAACTAATCAGAAATCCACTCTATACATTGCTAATGTGGTAAATGACTATTCTAGCTGCAAATGTCTGGTTTTTGGTGCAATATCTCCATAGGGGTATAGAGGCCCATTTCCAGCAACTCTCACTCCAGTGTTCTAATGGTACAATGTGTTTGCTCATTGCCTCAGAAGGCTAATGGATGATTAGAAAACCCTTGTACAATCATGTTAGCACAGCTGAAAACAGTTGAGCTCTTTAGAGAAGCTATAAAACTGACCTTCCTTTGAGCAGATTGAGTTTCTGGAGCATCACATTTGTGGGGTCGATTAAATGCTCAAAATGGCCAGAAAAATGTCTTGACTATATTTTCTATTCATTTTACAACTTATGGTGGGAAATAAAAGTGTGACTTTTCATGGAAAACATAAAATTGTCTGGGTGACCCCAAACTTTTGAACGGTAGTGTATATAAATATATTTATAAGAAGAATACAAAAAATAAACAAGACAAGAAATCAGGGTGTGAAAAGCATCAGCAGCAGTAAAGCAGTAAAGGTGCAGTGGACAGATAAGGAGTGATGGTGTGGTGAATGACGTGTGGTTGGTGTAGAATATGGCATGGAAGTAAATATCGCACGTCCTGCGATGAGAGCAGGACATCAGTCTGTCAGACTGAGGAGACATCGGAGTTCAGTAGGGTCACGGCTATTGGGAAGAAGCTTTTTTTCAGTCTGTTTTTCATCCGGTGTGTGGCTTGACCTGAAATGCCTGCCTGATGGGAGGAGCTTAAACAGATGGTGTTCAGGGTGTGCCATGGTGATGAACCAATCTTGTGATAAAGTGGGACAGAAACACTCTTTCGAATAAATTAAATGTGATAGCGAGCATGTGTGTTCCAGTCTCTCAATCACTGTGTGTATTTGACTGACACTTTATACCGTATTTCACTTCCGTTTCCGGTTGAGAGCACACTGTGCTCCTCACCAGAGCTGCTTCTTTTTCTTTTTCTTTATTCTTTCTGTGTTTGTTTGGTTTATTCTTTGTTTTTTGTTCGAATGTTTTGCCTGCCAGTTGTAGTGTAGCTCCAGACCCAGTTTTGGGCATCGGTTTCCTCAGGCCTCGGTCCACCATGGGTGATTTGTGTTCTGCTTGATATGGACTGCAATGAGCTCGTTGTTCTTTTTAACATTGAAGTTGCCCAGTGCTCTGTGCAGCGGTGTTTCTGTGCTCGCTTTCTGGATCCATGGCACGATGTTCTAAGTGATGTTACCTGGTGGTGTCATGGCAGCTGTGCAGGAGGTGTGGGATTTACCCTCATGTCTTTGTGTACCTTTTGGTTGTACTGTGGCCAGCTACACCACTGGAATTACATCCTTACCTCTTTTGGTGGACTTTATTTATTTTTTGTAATTGTAAAGTGACCTTGGGTGTCAGAAAGGTGCTATATAAGTTAAAATTATTATTATTATTATTATTATTATTATTATTATTATTAGTTGAAGTTGAAGTTGATTGAAGTTGATTCAACTTCAGAATGCATATGAATACTGTCCCATAAGCCTAGGTCACAACCGGACGTACGATTTTTGGGCCGTGCGATTTTTGGCGTTTCCCAAATCGCTGTGTTTTTTTTGTTCATGGAGAAAGACGCACGTTGGCCGTAAGTTTGTCTTGCAACCTGAAAAAAACATAAGCGCCCGTAGAGTTTGTTTGACATGACAAAGAACCTGTGCGGCCAGTCTGCGGCCGGTCTATGGCTCGAAAATCAGCACGTCACACGCGCGCCCTCCGTGCGTTTCTTGCGTTTTTTGCACGTAGACCGGCCGTAGGAGCACGTTCGGCCGGTTGTGACCAAGGCAATAGGGTGACCAGCGTAACTTATTGGACTATATCAACTTTACAATCCAAAATACTTCAAAATCTAAAACAAGTGTTGCCAAGTAAAACAAACCTCACCTAGCAGCACTTATTTTATACCTATATGTTGATAATGGTAATATTTCTCAATCATCAGCTGTCAGGTTATAGTCCTATGAAAATCCATCACCTTGAGTTTGACATTTCAAAGTCATTCAAGGTCAAATATCATGGTGGCAACTGAAAGCCCATATGGGACTTCTTATATGCTGATAATGGTAAACATCTGGCTATCATGAACCATTTTAAAGTTATAGCCCTTTGAAAACACATGGCCTTGAGTTTGACCTTTCAAGATCACTCAAGGTCAAAGATCATGGTGCCAAATGAAAGCTCATATGGCACTTCCTATAAGTTGATAATGGTAAATATCTGTCTACCATTAACTGTTTGCAAGTTACAGCCCTCTGAAAATCCATGACCTTGAGTTTGACCTTTCAAGGTCACTCAAGGTCAAAGATCATGGTGCGAAATGACAGGCTATATAGGAGTTCCTATATGCTCATAATAATCAACATTTGTCTGTCAGCAACCATTTTTGAGCTATAATGGAAAATATGTTATTTTGACCGAAAGATTGACCTTTCTGGTGACCTTGGCCTTCACCTTGACCTGATTACCCCCAACATTTAATCAGGTAATCTACAGGTAATTGCCCACATACCCTGAAAATTTGAAGTCAATTGGTGCAACCGTCTAGACACTAGATTGTTAACAGACAGACACACAAACAAACCGCACTGATAACAATGCCTCACCCCGCTAACTCTATCGCAGGCGCAGTAAAAACTTAACCTATTTACAATAAATCATGAAGAAAGAAATCTAAATATTCCATCTCAAAAAGAGAAGAAAGAAAAACAACATATTTGACTCCCTATGTACTGAGTTCATGCTTATCTCGGTACCATTGTACTGACTCGATTAGATTCTGACACGATCTTAAAAGTCCTCACAGTGTTCACTGGGTTTGATGGGACTAGATCAACTTTGCAATCTAAATGTTTCTAAATATTGTCTAAATCTAAATATTGCATCTCAAGAAGAGAAGTTAAAAAAACAGTATGTAGTGATTTGCGAGTTCATGTAGTTTATTTGTGTATAATCTTATTGACTAGTTTATGGCATGATCTTAAATGTCCTAGTGATGTTCAGTGAGCTTGACATTATAGACTTCACATATTCCTTAGAACAACCTCTGTCTTCGCTCCCAGTAATGTTTGTACAGAGTCCCCCATGTCTATTGACCATCCTCCTAACACGTTCATTATGATGTTGTACTGTTGGACTTCATATCCTGCATACCTTTGTTTTAACCCCCACTGCAGCAGTCCATTCTTCAGGGTCTTTTCTTCATCTTTCCTTATCCTGTTCTCAATCCATGAGTGGCTCATCTCCAGGGTGATGACTGACTTCGTTGCATGGTTCACGATCTTTGCATCTATCCAGTTCGCTGACAACTCCTGATATTCCCCAAATGCTGGACTATCCCAGTTTATTATTATTATTATTATTATTATTATTATTATTATTATTCCCTTCTGAATTTGGAGTCCTGCGACCTCAACGCCCGCAAGGGGGTCATTCCTGAAGTCACTGGTGGAAGGGTGAAGACAGGCTGAAAGCCAGGTGGTCCAAATGCTCTGGTGATTCCTGTGACCAATGCAGACACATACCTCCATCCTCCGGGAACCAACATTGGAGGTGCAGCCCCCCATCGGTCCTGGCTGTCCTGCTCCCTTGCTTGCCACCTGGATCCCTGGCGGGGAGCAAAGCAGTGCGGATGAGGACCGTGCACCCTCATCACTACCATCAACAACAAATTCTTTGTGCAGGTTATGTCCTCAGTAAGTAAGTAAGTAAGTAAGTAAGTAAGAAATTATTATTATTATTATTATTATTATTATTATTATTATTATTATTATTCACATGTTTGGATGATTTTGTAGATAATCTGTAAAGGTTTCATATACAGAGTCTGAAAATTAAATCCAAAATCTGTGTTACAGAAAATTCCTGATTTTTTTTTTCATAATCAGGTTATTAAAACCACCTCCGTGTGTGTGTGTGTGTGTGTGTGTGTGTGTGTGTGTGTTTCATGCCTCAGAGATTGCCAAGATTTTTACAAGCATCTCCACCAGCTTTAAAAAAAAAATAGGGCTAGAAAATGCCGACTAAAGAAAGAAATATTTATTTTTCTTTTTGGTCAAATGTATTTCAATGTAACGTCAAAGTGAAAAGCAAAAAAAAAAAAAGACTAATATGACGATGTGTTTATGAGAAGATGGTGAGTGTTGAACTACCTGTAATAGGAGTCTACAGTAGTGTATCACTGATATATTACTGCATGAATAGAGCAAGTTAGTCATCACATTCATCACTGGTGTAATTTAACACAATGGGCTTCTGCACTCATTATTCACCAGCATGGAGAATAGCACTAGATCCAGCACAGCCTGCTATTTTTTTTTTTTAATTTATATTGAGCTCTAATAGTTAATGAAGCCATGAGACACTAAATCCAGGCCATGAAACCAGGAAGATGTTTGTGAATGGTTTCTGGGAATTTCCCCAAAGAGGAAAACATTAAGTGACAACATGGTGAAACATGGGCATCGCCATGGGAACGTATTCTGAAGAAGGAGTGCTGGGGGGGAGAGAGAGAGAGAGAGAGAGAGAGAGAGGGGATGTGCAACTTAACTGAGCGGAATTATAAACGTACCGGTGCGGCTTGTCTATGAGAAGTGTTCGCTGTCCGTGGTGCTGAATACAGTACCATAGCAGCGGTAAACAATGTTTCGCAGCAGCCATATTCCTTTTGGATATTTTTTTTCCTTTCTAAGTTGGCAATAAGCAAATAAATCTCAGCTCAAATGATTTTTTGTATAAATCAGAAGTTGCACGCTTAATCTTTTCTCTGTAAAGACCTTTGCATAAAATATGTATAAATGATTACACACTTTCCCAGGCACAGTGCTTTAAAGAAAGGAACTGAAAAGATTAAACCTGTGACTTTTTAGGGTTGGTAACTTGCACGTTGCCAAGCTAGATATGAAAAACTAATATCCAAAAGATATACAGTCCAGAAACTGCTGGTGTAAAACTGTGGCTCTGCAGACAAATATGATAGCAAATTGTCGCTGTCATATTAATGGATTATTTTGGGTAAATACATTTTTAGGTGCTCCAGCAGCACCACAAGAACCCTTATGTCCCACAGTTATGAACATATGAATATGGGTGTATCCTGCAAGATGACAACAATCCAAAACTATCAGTAAAATCAATTGGAATACAAAATGGCTGGGGACGATTCATCAGATGCATGGACAGTAAGGGCATGGATGCATCATCATTGAACAGATGCTGGGTTGAAAAGAACATTTTTACAACTTGGTCTGTCTCTAGGACCTTGAAGAAGAATGTAAAACTTCAAAAAATATTTCCAAATTCTCAGTTTTTATCTTACTTGGTGAAAAATGGGCCAGACAGTCCTGAAATAAAAACGCAGAGTGAGGAAAACAGATCACATGAGGATGTCCTGTACCTCTTTGCCAAACTCAAGGGTTCTTATTGGCAGAACACTTAACCTTAAACATAACCTTACACACTTTCACAGCACAATTCCTTCCTCTCCATCTCCTCGACATCACTCTGTGCCACTTCAGCTAATTAAAGGGCAATAAAATTGCTTAGGAAGTGAGATTCTGAGTGAATAAACTAAGCAAGGCAGATTTCTTTAACCCTCCGTGCCACATGCTTGTACTTTTCAGAAACCTTGCCAACCATCATTTCACGAAAACAGAAACCTGGCACTAAGACACCTGCAAGAAAGTTTCTTTACATCAACTCAGGAAAAAAAAATTTGAATATCACTGTGGAAAGAATTCCTGGTCACAATTAAAGCTCAGGCTCACACTTGTCTACGTAAAGAGGGAAAGAGATGTGATGCTTTCCAGGAAATTGAGTCCCAGACTAGCCAAAGATAAGACAATATGTATTGATTGTGAAAAAAGCTTTTCAATGTCTGAAATACAAAAAAGGTAATCAGGGATGGAGAGAAGGATACAGTGAGGAATAAAATAAAAATACCTTTAAATACCTTTAAATATAAAATCGCAAAATTAAGTGTTTTCAAGATTTTAAGCTCACTTTAAAACAAGACTGCCTTTCAGGTTTTTCAAGTGTATGTAGGTCATAAAAAGAATTTTCCCCGACACCCAATTATTTTTTCTTTCATGACCGAAAGCTACTGAATTCAAATCACAGACTTCCAATTTTATTAGGTTTTTTTTAAATAGAACAATTAATGAATTTATCTCCACGTGGCTCTAAATTCTCTGCTATTTTTTCCTGCTTCACCATGACCCAATTCAAGATACTACATCATGCATCACGTGGTGGGCTTTCCCCATTCGCGCAAGGCATTGTGGGATACAAATTTGAAACAGGAGAGAAAAATGGAGGACGCGAGTGTGCGAATGAAACGTGAAAGACCGACTACAGTAACGGAAAGAAAGCGAGAAGAAAAGACGTTATTTTATATACGAAGGAAAGGAAACGCAGGACCAAACTAATAAATATGGGCGCTCAGCGAGCACCTCGGTGTGATCAGCTGTTCATTTAGCGACAGAATGATGGAACTGTCAGTGCACGCTCAAAGGTAAACCTGTAGATGGCAGTAATGCAACACTGTGGATGCCAGCTGCTGTAAAACCCAAAAGAAGAAGAAGGTAAACCTGCGCATGCGCACACGGACTTCCTCTGTCTGCTTGACTGCGCAAAGCGAGCGATTTCATGCACATTATTTGCTTTAATCCCCTCAAATTAAATAACTTCCCAGCCACAGAATGGCCTGATATTTTGTGAGATATTACAGAAATAACCAGATATCACAATCACCACATTTCAGAGGGAACTAAATTTAACTGATTTTATGAAATCGAAAGGCCGTCTAGCTTTAAACAGCATTCAATTGAAGCTTTGGTTGTTGGTGAAATTGACAGAAAAAAATCTCATTACTTTATGGTGACTGTGAACAATTTGTGTTTTGTGCATAATCTGATTTCAGGATCAGAGAATTGTGTCATCATGATTCTTCACTGGATATAACGACATGGAGCACCCATGTGATCAGACAATCTGTTGTAGAATTCAACCGGCAATGGCAACCAGAAATGGAGTGAGTGTTAATGACACAAAATGGGCGGGGCAAGAAACATTTCAACAAACTTGAGAGAAATTTAGCTTTATATCTAAATGATTTATCGATATCAGCTTAAGTGATTTCGTAACTGCTGAGAGTAGTGAAGGCTTTTTTTTTTGGTTCAACATTTTCATTCCTCCTCAGACCTTCTGAAACAGTCACTAGCTGGGTTTCCTTTGTAGTTTCACACAAAATAGAAGTAATATTTTAAAAAATTTAAACAAAACACAATTGTGAGTGGTCTGTGTTTCCATTAAGTGATGTTACTTTATTTATCCTTTATTTTACCAGGAAGGTCCCCTTGAGATACAATATCTCTTCTTCCAGGGAGTCCTGACCAAGATGGTAGCAAATAAAATAAAAAGTTTCATCAACATATAAAAACAGAGACAGGTAACATTAACACAGACAAACACTCTAAATCTCAAAACAGACACCAAGACATAAGGGAGTCAATGACTAAAATGAACTCTTACCAAGCCAAGATATGTATAGGAGGTGGCCCTCTCTAGATTAGTGCCATCTAGTGTTAAAACTGTATAATCAAAGGATGAGCATCAACGTATAAGTACCATAAATTTGGTCTTTTTGGCATTTAATACTAGTTTTAACTTGATTAGAGACCTCTGTAGTGGATTAAAAGCAGACTGTAAGGAATCCATTGCCTCCTGTAGTGATGATGCAGTAGGATAAAGAAGTGTGTCATCTGCGTAAAGGTGTCTGGATCTCAAGCCATACCCAGATTATTTATCTCATCTCATCTCATCTCATCTCATTATCTCTAGCCGCTTTATCCTGTTCTACAGGGTCGCAGGCAAGCTGGATCCTATCCCAGCTGACTACGGGCGAAAGGCGGGGTACACCCTGGACAAGTCACCAGGTCATCACAGGGCTGACACATAGACACAGACAACCATTCACACTCACATTCACACCTACGCTCAATTTAGAGTCACCAGTTAACCTAACCTGCATGTCTTTGGACTGTGGGGGAAACCGGAGCACCCAGAGGAAACCCACGCGGACACGGGGAGAACATGCAAACTCCGCACAGAAAGGCCCTCGCCGGCCACGGGGCTCGAACCCGGACCTTCTTGCTGTGAGGCAACAGCGCTAACCACTACACCACCGTGCCGCCCCAGATTATTTATATAAATAGAAAATAAAATTGGTCCCAAGATTGATCCTTGAGAAACACCAGTTTTCACTATTAGAGAAGTAGAGTTACAACTATCTACAGATACACACTGAGTTACGTGATTTTAAAGCTGGTTTTCTCCTCTTTTACAGAGCGCTCTCTTGTTTCAGAAAGGTTGCATTTCCATTTGCTGTTCATGTCATGTGACTTAAATATGAAAAAAAAGTTTCCATTTCAATTTTGTGTAATACTGTTTTATCAAATCAGCTGAAAAACCACCTTATGTGAGCGTAAAAATATTTTTGTGATATTTGAGAGTTTTATTGAAATTTACATTTCCATTACTCATTTTTGAGTTCACAATTTCAAATGGTACATTAAGCAGGTTGCGAGTTCTACTTGCAGTTGGGTCATACAAAAGAGCATGATAAAAATGGTACCCACTGCCATCTGGCGAGGCACACTGCAATACAGATGCAAGTGGGTAGTCAAACTCTCACGGTTACCAAGGACCCGCCCCCCACTGTAACCCTAGCTGTATAATAAGCGAGAGGCCGAGGGCTATAGAAGCAGAGATCGGCGCTGCCCAATGTGCCTTAAGGGCCTGGTTAGTACAGGGATGGGAGACTGCCTGGGAAGACCAGGTCCCAGCATGGGATGGACTTTGATTCAGCAGGTTAATGGAAACACAACTACTGAGACTCACTTCGCTGCTATGAGCTTCAGAGTTTGAGTTAACAGAGTTTTTGCTGCTCGATTTTCATCCATTGAAGATCAAAATGTTGTTTTAGGATCACTTCATGCACACAAGAGTATCAGTCCAGAATTTTGTTTTAGCCAGAAAACGTGACACTTGTGATATGGATGGGTGATTTTATATAAAATATGTTCCATAGCAAGGTCATGTTGCAACCAGTGAAACCATGGCAACCATCAGTATATAAAGATAAAACACGTTCTCAAAATACAAAATGCTTTATTGATTTAAACAGTTTTTCACCAGTATGGTGCTTGTACACCTCAGAAACGCTCTTCCGGTCTGTCTTCATCATGAGACATGATGCAGGATGACAGGACCGAGAGGAACGCTATGAGTGCAAATTAAAGATGCAAACAAAGTAGCAAATTTTAATTCAACAGGAAGGAGGGAGCTGAGAAAGCCGAGAGTGTGATTTCCCCGACTCCGGCAGCAGTGAGTGTGTGTAATGAAACACTTCTCATTATTACAGCCAGCATTAAATCAGGGAGTGGGAGAGAGGGAGATGGTCACATGACAGGTAGGAAACTACATTCCCTTGTGCATCATGGTTGTATATCACATCATGTCTTCAAGAAAACTTCTCCCACTATGGGTCATTAAGGAACTGATGGAACTTGGAGTTCTGGTTCTGGTTCATTTTCCACCAAGTTGAGATACAACAGAATTCACTTCCTTAATTTTGCTTCCTCCAGATTAACTTCCTGGTTGGTCAGAAGCTGTTGATGAACATTCTATAACAGCAGCTCTGACAGTAATATAGCTGCAAATCATTCATTCTAATACATTGTTTCTATAATAACAGCTAAGTCTCAGAGAAAAAAAAAGGGGTTTTCCATGAAAATTAAGGGTTCTTAGTCTCCTAAAAGGTTTCTATATGGAACATTTTCTGACAAGGAAACAATTTGTTGTAGAATCTTTAAAGGTTCCCCCAGTGGGATAGCCAAAGAACCCTACAGGAAAGAACCCTTAAAGGTGATCTGTAGAACACTACACCAGTGTTCCAAGATGAAAAAGCAGGTTCTTTAAGTGTTCATTGGATAAATAAGGGTTTGAAGCTTTGAAGAAACAGCATTTCTCATCTCATCTCATTATCTGTAGCCGCTTTATCCTGTTGTACAGGGTCGCAGGCAAGCTGGATCCTATCCCAGCTGACTACGGGCGAAAGGCGGGGTACACCCTGGACAAGTCGCCAGGTCATTACAGGGCTGACACATAGACACAGACAACCATTCACACTCACATTCACACCTACGGTCAATTTAGAGTCACCAGTTAACCTAACCTACATGTCTTTGGACTGTGGGGGAAACCGGAGCACCCAGAGGAAACCCACGTGGACACAGGGAGAACATGCAAACTCCACACAGAAAGGCCCTCGCCAGCCACGGGGCTCGAACCCAGACCTTCTTAGAAACAGCATTCGTGGTACAAAAATAAATAAACCTGCCTTACAAACTCCAAATAATTGGTCATTATTTTCTTCTTAATACTTAGAACCTGTCAGATGTTTAACATTTAGCTCTTTGGTACTTGAAACACTTTTCTTCAAGAGTTATTTGGAAAATTCAGGGTTCTTAGTGTCCAAAAATGGTTCAACATGAACCTCTTTCTGAAACTGAAACACTTTATTGAAGAATCATTGGATAATTATTGGTTCTTAGCTTCCAAATGTATTACCTGAGGGTTCTTCAAGTGGTCTTTCAAGGGTTCATTAGATAATTTAAAGAAATCTATTTCTGAAGCTTGAAGCCTGTTTTGCAGGGTTTTAACCATAAAAATTTCCCTCACAAGGACAAGCCTAATGAACTGAAACTAAGTCTACCAAAGATCTAAAAGAACCTAAAGGGACTAATTTAATGACAACAGAATCTCATATATATATATATATATATATATATATATATACACACACACAGTCATGTGAAAAAGAAAGTACACCCTCTTTCAAGTCTAGGTTTTAAGTGTTTAAGTGTCAGGACATAATAAAAAATGATCTGGTCATTACCAGGTCTTAAAATTAGGCAAATACAACCTCAGATGACCAATAACAC
The DNA here is from genome assembly GCF_027579695.1 of Neoarius graeffei. Taxonomy (NCBI): domain Eukaryota; kingdom Metazoa; phylum Chordata; class Actinopteri; order Siluriformes; family Ariidae; genus Neoarius; species Neoarius graeffei. The sequence goes on from NC_083577.1 coordinate 87,780,345, forward strand.
ATGACATATTCACCCTGTCATTATTTATTTAACACAAAGTAAGCTAAAAATGCAGTAGCAGTGTGTGAAAAATTAAGTACACCCTTACTGCTTCCATAGAACACCAAAACAATGTTTTCCATTTCCGTTTGAGAGTACATTGTGCGCATTCTGGCTGCCGCTTCTCACCGGAGCTTTTTTGTTTTATTGTATTTCTTTTTCTATTTTTTTTCTGTGTTTGTGTAGTTTGATGTTTGTTTGAGTGTTTTGTCCACTGGTTGTGGTGTAGCTCCGGACCTAGTTTTGGGCGTCAGTTCCCTCCAGGCCTTGGTTCGCCGTGGGCGATGCCTGTGCTCCCAGCTATGGACTGCAGTGAGCTCGTTGCTCATTACATCATGGTTGTCCAGCGCTCTGTGCTTTAACGCTTGGCGTGATGTTCCGAGCAATGTTGCTTGGTGGTGCCGCGGCAGCTGTGCAGGCGGTTTGGGACATACCAGCGCTTTGCATGGCGGAGCTTCTCTGCTCACTTTGTGGATCCATGGCGTGGTGTTCTGAGCGATGTGGCTGACGGCGTCACAGCGTCGGTGCTGGAGATGTGGGACTTGTTTTCGTGCACCTTTTGGTGGGACTGTGGCTGCTACACCATGGGAATTACATCCTGACCCCTACTTGGTGGACTTTTTACCTTTTATTTTTTATTTATTTATTTTCTTATTATATATATATTTTTTTCTTTGTCTACTATTGTAAAGCGTCCTTGGGTTTCCTGAAAGGTGCTATATAAATTTAACTTATTATTATTATTATTATTATAGAAATTATGAAGGCAGTTAGCAGCCAGGTGTTGCTGATCAAATCCGATGAGCTTAGAGAAGCAATTGTTGCTGCACATCAGTCTTGGAAGGGTTATAAGGCCATTTCCAAACAATTTGAAATCAATCATTCTACTGTGGGGCGGCACGGTGGTGTAGTGGTTAGCGCTGTCGCCTCACAGCAAGAAGGTCCTGGGTTCGAGCCCCGGGGCCGGCGAGGGCCTTTCTGTGCGGAGTTTGCATGTTCTCCCCGTGTCCGCGTGGGTTTCCTCCGGGTGCTCCGGTTTCCCCCACAGTCCAAAGACATGCAGGTTAGGTTAACTGGTGACTCTAAATTGAGCGTAGGTGTGAATGTGAGTGTGAATGGTTGTCTGTGTCTATGTGTCAGCCCTGTGATGACCTGGCAACTTGTCCAGGGTGAACCCCGCCTTTCACCCATAGTCAGCTGGGATAGGCTCCAGCTTGCCTGCGACCCTGTAGAAGGATAAAGCGGCTACAGATAATGAGATGAGATGAGACATTCTACTGTGAGAAAGATTATTCAGAAGTGGAAAATATTCAAGACAGTTGCCAGTCTTCCCAGGAGTGGACATCCCAGCAAATTTACTCCAAAGTCAGACCGTGCAATACTCAGAGAAATTGCAAAAAATCCAAGAACTACATCTAGGACTCTACAGGCCACAGTTAGCATGTTAAAGTTCATGACAGTACAATTAGAAAAAGACTGTGCAATTATGGCTTGTTTGGAAGGGTTGCCAGAAGAAAGCCTCTTCTATCTAAAAAGAACATGGCAGCATGGCTTAGGTTTGCAAAGATGCATCTGAACAAGCCACAAGCCTTCTGGAACAATGTCCTTTGGACAGTTGAGATGAAAGTGGAAATGTTTGGCCATAATGCACAGTGCCATATTTGGTGAAAACCAAACACAGCATATCAGCACAAACACCTCATACTGTACCAACCATCAAGCATGGTGGTGGAGGGGTGATGATTTGGGCTTGTTTTGCAGCCACAGGGCCTGGGCACCTTGCAGTCATTGAGTCAACCATGAACTCCTCTGTATACCAAAGTATTTGAGAGGCAAATGTGAGGCCATCTGTCCAACAGCTAAAGCTTGGCCACAATTGGGTCATGCAACAGGGCAATGATCCCAAGCACACCAGCAAATCTACAGCAGAATGGCTGAAAAAGAAAAGAATCAAGGTGTTGGAATGGCCAAGTCAAAGTCCAGACCACAACCCAATTGAAATGCTGTGGCGGAACCTTAAAGTGCATATTCTGGACCAATTTCATGGTTTTTTATATGAAAGTATGTCCCTTTACACACTCATCCAGAAGGGTAATTTTGCACAAGGCCGTCTGTCTACAGCAGAAAAAAATAAAATAACAAAATGTGTCTGGAAAAATCCCAAGGGAGTCTGGAGCCAGATTTGTGACGTCACCTGCGGAAACACCAGCAGGCTGCGCGAGCTTTGCACGGTTTCAGTGAACAGCCTGTGTAGACCAAGCGCTCCCATTTCTCTCTCATTGTCCGGTCTTTTGGACAACGATGAGTACTAATCCCATCAAGATTGGTGTTGCTACACCCTCCTACGATACATCTGTTAACCATTTTAATAATTACGTGATAACGTTGAAGAAATTTGCAGAAAACCACCAGGTCGTTTTCTCATAAATAAACCAGCACTGACGTAGGATTCAGAGGGAGGCGTCCCGCACGCGACGTCACGAAAATCAATGTTTGCCAGGAAATCCAAATGCAAAGTTTTTTCAGAGGCGGACCAATTCGCCTCAAATGGCTTGATTTCAAATGAATATTTCTGGTATTCTGCAAGGTAAAAAAATTGCAGAGAATGCAGAATGTTACAGATATTTGACCAAAGTTTAATATAAAATAGGAGAATTACACTGATCTTGCTCCTGAATTTACCCGTGATATGCACTTTAAGAGAGCTGAGTATAAGCAAATACCCTTAAACATGAATAAACTGAAGCAATGTTGTAAAGAAGAGTGGGCCAAAATTCCTCCACAATGATGTGAGAGACGATAAAATCATACAAAAAACAATTGGTTCAAGTTATTGCTGAAAAAGGTGGTTCTACAAGGTATTGCATCATGTGGTGTACTTACTTTTTCACACATGGAATCTGCATTTTCACTTAGTTTTTGTTAAATAAATAATGACACGGTGGAATCTGTTGCATGTTGCTTTATATATAACTTGTATAAGATGCTTGGTGCTGCATATATATATGTATGTGTGTGTGTGTGTGTGTGTGTGATGCAGTCTGATTAACCAATCAGAGATGAACAGTCCTGTTAGCCCCACCCCTAAGATAAATTAGATGGTGTTGGTGTGAGCCTGGTGCTTCAACCCAACCTTTGGTACTGAAGCGAGAAAAACTAGCTTCACGTTTTTGGCCTCAAATGGTTCTGATACTCCGGATGGAAAAAGGCCTAAATGTTTTCATGCTGTTCCCTAAAATAGAGTGTAAACCAAGACATGACAGTTTGAAGAGGTTAAAACTCATCATTAAATCTCTGTCAGTCAATCAACTGAGTGAAAAAGTAAAACAAAAGCCATGCAAGGAACTCTGAACTCATTAAATGCGACGCTGTGACAAAAACAAGTCACAAGTTCAAGTCATTCTGCTGAATTCAGAAGGCTTAATTAATTAGTTTTTGGCTTCCTGCATAATCGGTGCTAAATACTGTTTTGCTCCGTGTGCTTTTATTAAATCATAACCCTACATCTTTCTTCTGACCTCAAATGGCTGGATGAGGCTCTCCAAGCAGCATTAATTAGTTTGAGGACCAAATATGTGTGGGATTTCAGTGATTTTAGCACTGACATGCAAACCAGACACTCAACTCTCTCTCTCTCTCTCTCTCTCTCTACTCCTGTATTTCCATTAACGAGTTCTAACATGGAGGACTTTCATAAAGTCCAAATGCTTGCTGCATATACAGTATGTCATGTGACAGCACCTAAAATTATTGCCACTTGTGGTGATGTCCATGAAGGTTCTCAGTCATCCAGATACAGTGGTGCTTGAAAGTTTGTGAACCCTTTAGAATTTTCTATATTTCTGCATAAATATGACCTAAAACATCATCAGATTTTCACACAAGTCTGAAAAGTAGATAAAGAGAACCCAGTTAAACAAATGAGACAAAAATATTATACTTGGTCATTTATTTATTGAGGAAAATGACCCAATATTACATACCTGTGAGTGGCAAAAGTATATGAACCTTTGCTTTCAGTATCTGGTGTGACCCCCTTGTGCAGCAATAACTGCAACTAAACGTTTCCGGTAACTGTTGATCAGTCCTGCACACCGGCTTGGAGGAATTTTAGCCCGTTCCTCCATCCAGAACAGCTTCAACTCTGGGATGTTGGTGGGTTTCCTCACATGAACTGCTCGCTTCAGATCCTTCCACAACATTTGGATTGGATTAAGGTCAGGACTTTGACTTGGCCATTCCAAAACATTAAGTTTATTCTTCTTTAATCATTCTTTGGTAGAACAACTTGTGTGCTTAGGGTCGTTGTCTTGCTGCATGACCCACCTTCTCTTGAGATTCAGTTCATGGACAGATGTCCTGACATTTTCCTTTAGAATTTGCTGGTATAATTCAGAATTCATTGTTCCATCAATGATGGCAAGCCGTCCTGGCCCAGATGCAGCAAAACAGGCCCAAACCATGATACTACCACCACCATGTTTCACAGATGGGATAAGGTTCTTATGCTGTAATGCAGTGGTTTCCTTTCTGCAAACATAATGCTTCTCATTTAAACCAAATTTCTATTTTGGTCTCATCCATCCACAGAACATTTTTCCAATGGCCTTCTGGCTTGTCCACATGATCTTTAGCAAACTGCAGACAAGCAGCAATGTTCTTTTTGGAGAGCAGTGTCTTTCTCCTTGCAACCCTGCCATGCAGACCACTGTTGTTCAGTGTTCTCCTGATGGTGGACTCATGAACATTAACATTAGACAATGTGAGAGAGGCCTTCAGTTGCTTAGAAGTTACCCTGGGGTCCTTTGTGACCTCGCCGACTATTACACACCTTACTCTTGGAGTGATCGTTGTTGGTCAACCACTCCTGGGGAGGGTAACAATGGTCTTGAATTTCCTCCATTTGTACACAATCTGTCTGACTGTGGATTGGTGGAGTCCAAACTCTTTACAGATGGTTTTGTAACCTTTTCCAGCCTGATGAGCATCAACAATGCTTTTTCTGAGGTCCTCAGAAACCTCCTTTGTTCGTGCCATGATACATTTCCACAAACATGTGTTGTGAAGATCAGACTTTGATCGATCCCTGTTCTTTAAATAAAACAGGGTGCCCACTCACACCTGATTGCCATCCCAATTGATTGAAAACACCTGACTCTAATTTCACCTTCAAATTAACTGCTAATCTGAGAGGTTCACATACTTTTGCCACTCAGAGATATGTAATATTGGATTATTTTCCTCAGTAGATAAATGACCATCTCATCTCATCTCATTATCTCTAGCTGCTTTATCCTTCTACAGGGTCGCAGGCAAGCTGGAGCCTATCCCAGCTGACTACGGGCGAAAGGCGGGGTACACCCTGGACAAGTCGCCAGGTCATCGCAGGGCTGACACATAGACACAGACAACCATTCACACTCACATTCACACCTACGGTCAATTTAGAGTCACCAGTTAACCTAACCTGCATGTCTTTGGACTGTGGGGGAAACCAGAGCACCCGGAGGAAACCCACGCGGACACGGGGAGAACATGCAAACTCCACACAGAAAGGCCCTCGCCGGCCCCGGGGCTCGAACCCAGGACCTTCTTGCTGTGAGGCGACAGCGCTAACCACTACACCACCGTGCCGCCGATAAATGACCAAGTATAATATTTTTGTCTCATTTGTTTAACTGGGTTCTCTTTATCTACTTTTAGGACTTGTGTGAAAATCTGATGATGTTTTAAGTCATGTTTATTCAGAAATATAGAAAATTCTAAAGGGTTCGCAAACTTTCAAGCACCACTGTAATTGTAAACTGTAGGTGCTAAAGAAAGCAACTGGACTTGCTTGAAATCCTTGAAGATGTTTCACCTCTCATTTGAAAGGCTTCTTCAGTTCTGTCTGACTAGTGGAGAGTTCCAGGTATTTATCCCCTAGTGGACCAAAAGCAACCCTGAGGGGAGTCATTGAGATCACATGGGTCGTTGACTCATGTGAGAGAGTCATCCTGTACGTGTTAAGGCCAATTTATGCTGACAACGCAGTCCTCGCAGATGGCGTCGCAGATGACGTCTGCGTAGCCCCCCCCTTCGCAGACGCTCTGCGCGCACCTCCCAAAAATTGTGACCACTGCAGAAGCTTCGCAGACAGCGTCGCAGACAAAAGGGCTCTGATTGGTCCACTCTACATCCGCTGTACACACACTTCCGCTTCCCTACTTTCCTGGTTTGGTTTGTTTTCATGACCACCATTTTTAAAAACACGAGTGAAGATGGAGCAGCACGAAGAGCGGTTGATCGAGGAAGTGAGGAAGTACGTACATCTATACGACTCCAGTTCTAGTCATTATAAGTAACCGGAGGATAAACACTCCACTAACCACACCCACCAACTACTCCTAGCAATTTCGCGACTTCGCGCCCCCTTGCGTTGTAGAGGTGAATAACATCGCGCACGCCTATTACTCCCCGCTCAACGATAAATTACAACTGTCTGCGAAAAGCTATCTGCGAAAGCCTTGTCGCAAGAGCATGCAGAGGCCCTTAGGGTCACTGGAGGCCGGGAGTGAACGGTGTGAGCAGCCTAGAGGGTCATTAAGATGATCTGTGGGTCATTGGTTCTCTCTGCCATCATGTGAGCCATTGAAGTCAGCTTGTTGTGATGATCTTTGATATCTCTATATTGTGCTGTAAGGTTTTGTTTGTTTGTTTGGTTGGTTGCTTTTCTCAGCACTGTTTCACAGGTAGTTTGTAACCTAGTTCGGATATACAATGGCTAATCTCTGCAAACACAGATGCATTTGTGTGTGTGCCAGAGTTACCTCTGGGATGGTGCTTGTTCCAGTGAAAAACAACATCCTTTTCTTTAAGTTAAGTTAATCTTATCTCACAACTAACCAACAACTACCTGAGTGTTATATGCGGTTCTATTCAGATTTCTGTTCGAAGTTCAGCCCTGATTCAGCCCTGCTCCACTCCAGGGACAAACAGAGGCAATCTCAGAAATGGAAAGGCATAAATTATTCAGCTTATCCCCAGACACCAAGTTTTACCCCACAGTCAAAATACGCCTCCATATGTCAGAGAATTTTCAAGGTTTCCCAAAGAGGGACAGCAAAGGAACCATAAGGGCTCTACAGTTTCAAAAAGGGTAATAATGACCTGTGATGGGTTTCCCAAAAGCCTCTTAATGCTAAAAGCTGCTTAACTAGGAGAGCGTTCATTGTGCTGCTCACTTTACCATTTAACGATGTTCTTTGTGCTACAGTATGATGCTTTTGGGAAACTTGGCACTGACGACTTGTTCCTCTGGGGGGAACCCTAAAAGTTCTACAGTGATGTTTTCCTATCAGAAAAAGCTCCAAGAATAAAAGAATTGTTCTTTAAATGATCACTGGATAATATAGGGATCTTGGCTTCCTAAAAAGGTTTAACATGGACCCCATTTGCCTACGATACTCTATACATATCAAGAAGGATTCTAGCACTTTCATTTTCTGCATCAGAGTCTTGTAGATCCTTGAAAGTCCCCTTTTGAGTGTATTCATTGGGTAAGTGTGTACCCTCAGAGTTAAGCAAGAATTCAACATAAAAATAGACAAAGGAAAAGATACATAGAACCCATATTGCAAATTAATAACAGACAACCAATAAACAGGTGCTCTGTAGTTAGTTTAGCCTGAAGCTAATCACTGTTCTCTGATTCTGCAATGTAGGCTAGTGTTACGTCCTCCTACCACAAGCCCTGTGACTTTTGGTGATAGATGTTACACTGCTACATCTGTTTGTAACAGCTAGTTATCATGTTTTATAACATGTATGTGCGTTTAATAAGCATGTTTTTTGCTAACCCCATGATGTTATATTGTGCCATTTTCTACCCAAAGTGTCCTTCGGTCGATTCCTTTAATAAAAACCATTTAGAAGGACACTTAGTTTGGAACTAGTCTATAAATGAACACTGTGATTGCTTTCCTAAGCTTCAGTTATTGGATTTGGACCAGGCTCACTATTTTGTGTCTAATGAGACATTAACTTTGGAAAACCAATTTCCCTCTTTGTACTTTCTTATAACTGTGAAACAATTACATCTTGACACATTTATGTGTGTGTGTGTGTGTGTGTGTGTGTGTGTGTGTGTGAGGGAGAGGGTCGGAAAATTAGGGCTTCATTGAAGTCATCCAATCACCATCAGTAAAAGTTGCTTCATGCTACAAAAGTGCTGTAGCATCAACTACCAAGTGTGAGCACTAAGTTAAAATCAAAACATTCTCCTGAGGATCATCGTCTGAGCTGGGGGAAAACAGAAACCTTGCAGAAGCTCCATGCAGTGTTTTTCCACCTGGTGCCCAGTCTTCCTGGGATAGACTCTGGGTCCACCACAATCCTGACCAGGATAAAGTGCTTTCTGAAGATGAATGTTCATGAAGTATCCAGCGCAAAGCCATTAATCACTCAGGTGTCTATCAGTCTGATTTTATGCGAGCCTTCTCTGACCTTTAATGTCACCTGGACCATGTAGATTTGTGTTGAATAGCAGGATGGGGTCTGTTTTGAGTCTGGATTCCTCTCGAGTTTTCGTCCTCATACCTATAGTCTCCAATGGACAGTTCATCAGGGATCTAAATCTTAAAATGTCTTGAATACACTTTTATGAATAAAAGACGTTAAAAAGTATTAAATTGTCTTAAATTCAGATCAAATGGGTCTTAATTTTTTTTATAACATCACAGTAAGAATTTAATACAACAAATACAAAAGTCAGTGGTTTACCTAAAGTAAGCTAGCCTGATAGCAAATTTGTACAGTAGTCATGCTAACACCAATTAGCTGAACAGCAAACATTCCTGTAATGGGAAAATAATCAATGACAGGGTGATGTGATGTAGGGTGGAGGGTTAGAGTTAGGGAGAACCCTAACCCTAGGGCTATTACTATTAATCTATTGCTAGATCAACATTTGTCTCCACCTTAATAGAAGATAGCAAAATAATCCTTGATTCTGATTCAACACTAGCAAAGTTAACTAGGAATAAGACTGCCACAGAAACATGCACACCTGCAATATGTACTAGCGACAACTTAATTTTTCCAGTTGCAAAATTGAAAATATCAGGCCAAAAATTCAAACTATTCATTTAAAGCCAGGCAATTTGAGAAATAAGCCTGTAGATCAGTGGCAGCTGGTAGTCTTTCAAACAGGGGAGGCTGGTCGGTTACGATATTTCCAGATTTTAAAAGAAAAAACATCAATTTTGCCCATACTCTTGCCTCTGATCTGGCTGATTGTTGGCAGCGTCACAAACTGTGAAATAACAGGTTCTTTTGGCCCATTAGCCTACTGTCCAATATACATGATGGTGGTGTTGGGGGGAGGGGGGTATATTTTAACATTTTATATTTTAAAATTGTGGCATGTTGTTTAAAAATTGATCATTATTGAAAGCAGCTCTTTGTCAGGAACCTCAGCAGTAGAGCTGGGTGCCACACATTTTATTCAATGACACTTTCCCTATATTTTACTTATTTTGGCTGAGAAATGTTTTATTGACAATTTTGATAACCCTTCACTTTTAATCCAGGTCTGTAGTGTGAAATGTTCTCGGCTGTGTTTTTGTTTAAAAATGTTTTCCAAATTGTAGCGGTGTTTAATTCATATCCAGAAAAATATATATTCCAATATAATATACTCAGCATAAATATTTTAAATAGATTCTATATTTTTGGTCCATCCATGACATATTACTAAAGTAGCCTATTTACTGTTGTTGATGTGGGTCACTTGCTGTTAGCCAATTCACTTTCTCGTACCAGGAGAGCTGAAAGGAACGAGTATTATTCCCTACCTTTTTCACCAAGTCAGTTTGAGGCGTTGGTCTACCCTGCTCTTTAATTTTAATTTTTTCCTCGAAAGGAAGACTGGCAAATGGCTTCGCCAAAATTAAATCAGCAATGCTTGGCATCTGTGCGCAGCTTTCTTGCTAGCTGACTAGCCCCCTCAAGTTCAAGTTCAGTCACTCAAATAAACGAAATTTCTGGAACTAAGATAGCAAACTTGACAACACTATATTTACACTTTATTTACAATGAAAATATATACAAAATAAAAAAGCTGGTAGAAACCGTATGTAATGAATGAAATCGAAATGTAAGCTGATCTCTTACAATACACCACAGCACTTGCGAATCCGCATGGGACTGAACTGAGATTCACCGCTGCCTGTCTATATTTGAAATGAGCTGTCAATCAAAGAAAATATCCGGCCGCTTTCACCAATCACCAGTCTCCTCGCGGAAACTGCCATGTCCCTCCCATGTGAGGCTCGGAGTCCGTAGGCGGGCATTTTCACAGTATTTGTCCAATAACCATCTTGCATTTTGAGATTGAAAAGCGCATAGCTCCCAAATGCCATTGAAGTCCACTGAGGCTGGGAGTCCGTGAGACTCCGTGGGCGGGTGTTTTCGCAGTATTTGTCCAATAATCCTCTTGCATTTTGAGATTGAAAAGCGCAGAGCTCCCAAATGCCATTGAAGTCCACTGAGGCTGCGCTGCATCGCGCTGTCATGAGGGGGAAAAACTCACGCACACATTAAAGTTATAACGGAATGATTTCGCACTGTAGTGGGTTGAGCACATATATTTCTATGATTCTGGATCTGAAATAGCAATGTTATAAGGTCGGATATAACATAAGCCTAGCGCAATTCATCCTACATGATGTTCGTCATTTTTAGAGGAGGCTGAGCCTCCCTCGTTGTCTTAGAGCAATCGCCCGTGCTGTAGATACCAATATCAGATCAATGATTAGAATGTTTTACTCCCCTCCAAAATACCAAACTAATTTCACATCACTTGTATACTTGATCCCTTTTGTACACAATTTTTCAAACAGATAATACCAGAAGCAATTTAACCTTTTTCTGAAAACAATCAATTTTTCCCTTAGGATTGGCTATGTACTCAAATCCTTTAAACTAGCAGTTATCAAAACCCTCATTAAAAAACCTGACCTTGATCCCTGTCAGCTGTCCAATTATCGGCCAATATCAAACCTCCCGTTTTATCTCCAAGATCCTAGAAAAAACTGTGGCACAGCAGTTATGCTCATATTTACATAGGAATAACATCCATGAAATGTATCAGTCAGGATTTAGACCTCATCATAGGACAGAGATAGCTCTGGTTAAAGTAGTAAATGACCTACTGTTGGCGTCTGATCAGGGCTGTGTCTCCTTGCTTGTTTTGCTTGACCTTAGTGCAGCCTTTGACACCATTAATCATACAATTCCCCTGGATAGACTAGAAAATGTTGTGGGAGTTAAGGGAACGGCCTTCTCCTGGCTCAGGTCTTATTTACCTGATCGCTATCAGTATGTTGATGTAAATGGTGACTTTTCTATGTACACAAAGGTAAAGGTTGGTTTTCCACAAGGTTCTGTCTTAGGCCCACTGCTTTTTTCTTTATATATTCCCTCTGGGAGATATTATTCGTAAGCATGGCATTAGTTTCCACTGTTATGCTGATGGCACACAGTTGTATGTTGATGCAAAGCCAGATGAGAGACACCAGCTTAATAGAATTGAGGAATGTGTAAAGGACATTAGACACTGGATGCTCATTAACTTCCTTCTGCTTAACTCTGACAAGACAAAAGTACTTGTACTCGAACCACATGCAGCTAAAAGTAGGTTTTCTGTAGCCTGGGCCCACCCATCCTAAGCGTGATGCAACACGAGGGCCTGTTGCGAGCTTAGTCTGGCAAGGCAAGCTATCTACAGCTCTTCCAAGCTCCCGAAAAATCGGGAGCCAATCAACTTTGAGCATCTCCAACGGCCCTGGGTAGAGGCGTGTTCAAGGCAGTGACGTAGTAGAACTGCGACCGGAAGCCATAGATTGTTTACAAAATCTATGCCGGAAGCGCTTCATTCACTAGAAACATTACGAACATGGAGCAGCGGCAAGCCTTTGACACAGCAGTAGATGATGTATTGAAAGCATTCAACGGGAAGTTCTCATTGAAAACGGAGCAAAGAGCAGCCCTGGAGGTATTTATCTTCTTCCTGTTACTCAAGCAGTTTCCGTCGCGTCACATACGTCAGAGGAAAGAGTGATGTGATTGGTTTAAGCTTTGTCACAGCCTTTTCTGGCTTCGACCAGTAGCAAACTGAGGCATTTCAGGGAGGCGGGTCAACCACGCCTTTGGGAAACGGTTGGGCTTAATATCTTTGCTAGACCAAATGCTCGTAGAGCTTTGAAGTCGCGTTAGCCAGACTAGGTTTTCTGATTACACAGTAACTCTGGGGCGGCACGGTGGTGTAGTGGTTAGCGCTGTCGCCTCACAGCAAGAAGGTCCTGGGTTCGAGCCCCGGGGCCGGCGAGGGCCTTTCTGTGTGGAGTTTGCATGTTCTCCCCGTGTCCGCGTGGGTTTCCTCCGGGTGCTCCGGTTTCCCCCACAGTCCAAAGACATGCAGGTTAGGTTAACTGGTGACTCTAAATTGACCGTAGGTGTGAATGTGAGTGTGAATGGTTGTCTGTGTCTATGTGTCAGCCCTGTGATGACCTGGCGACTTGTCCAGGGTGTACCCCGCCTTTCCCCATAGTCAGCTGGGATAGGCTCCAGCTTGCCTGCGACCCTGTAGAAGGATAAAGCGGCTAGAGATAATGAGATGAGATGAGATGACAGTAACTCTGGATGGCCTTTCTGTTTCTTCACATCCAGAAGTAAAAAAACATAAACTCCAGGCTTTCATTTGAAACTCAGATCGATAACATTACCCAGATAGGTTCCTTTCATCTCAGAAATATTGCTAAGATAAGAAATTTAATGTCACTACATGATGCAAAAAAACTAGTTCATGCTTTTGTTACCTCCAGGTTGGATTACTGTAATGCCTTACTGTCTGGATGTTCCAATAAGTGCATAAACAAGCTCCAGTTAGTTCAAAATGCAGCAGCAAGAGTTCTTACTAGAACTTGAAAATATGAACACATCACCCCTGTCTAATCCACACTGCACTGGCTCCCAATCAAATTTCACATTGATTATAAAATACTGCCATTGACGTTTAAAGCACTGAATGGTCTCGCACCACAGTACCTGAGCGAACTTCTGGTCCTTTATGACCCGCCACGCCTACTTAGATCAAAAGGTGCAGGCTATCTGTTGGTACCTCATATCCTTGACTTGCAAGTGATGGCAAAGCAAAACAGAAACCCAGATGCTGGCCATGTTGATGGAGATACAAATGCAGGGTCAAGTGACATTCCATACAAAACATAGTCACGCGTGCGCAACTCTCTTTGTTTTTCCACTGCTTTAAGTGTTCTTTTAGCTCTGCCATATCTTTGTGCTGTATATGGTTGTGGTCACAACAGTACTTGTGACCATGGCACGTTCCGATTTTTTAGAATTCTGTCCATGATTCGGAAAGAGGGCGAGGAAACTCTGAGGCTTAGTACGGAGAGGAGATGAGGGGATCAGGACACGTTGTCCAATGATCATTTCATCCAGGAGTTAAGACATTTCATCCAAGGACTTTTTCATACACACTATCAATTATTTTATATTCCAGGCATTCCGGTGTTCGTGAACGAAAGCCCCATGAGAGAGCTGCTTGGCACCTAAAGATTTAACATGATCTAGCCGGCTTTAAAAATTAATAACTTGGCCAGGGGAGCTCGCAGCGAAGCTAAATTTTACAGGCACCTCCCTCTAAGCCTCCCCCTTTGAATGAGCATGGTCTCGGGTCAGTAGAACCATGCCTCAGCCCAGGATTTGCAAATGAAGCCCCCACAAGAGTGCTGCTTGGTGGCTAAAGATTTAATATGATCCAGCCGGAAACATAGACGTGCAAGTGAGCAGCCTACAATGACAAGGGACTGAACTCATCCCAGGGTCAGCAAGTGGTACAGGCCAACGTGATTACCCCCTTAGTATGCTCTTTAGTGTCGAAGCGCACGTACTATGGCACTCATTTGCTTTACAAAAATGTGTTTTGCTTCAGTCAGAATCCATTGAGAATTCCTCCTTTTTCAAACAAACAAATACCTGAAATATAAAATAATTTATAGCACATATGAAAAAGGCTTTGGATGAAATGGGCATTGGACAAAATGACCTGTATTCATACTCGATGGTTGATAGAAGTGGCTTATCTTCAGAAAAGTCTGATTTTTTTAAATAATATGGGTCAAAACCACACATATCTATCTTCACTTATTGTCCAAATCGTGGTAATACTGAGAAAATTCAGCATTGTTTACAGATACGCTTTCAGCGGCTGCCATTCTAGTTGCTTTATATATCCACCATCATGGAGGATGCTCATGACGTAGCACATTTTGATCACGTGGTTGCAAGTCATCTAAAGTAAAGGCTACATAAGGGGGTGGAGCCTTTTCTTACAAAGCCCCGCAGTTATGGAATAGCCTTCCAAGTAGTGTTCAGGACTCAGACACAGTCTCAGTGTTTAAGTCTCAGCTGAAAACATACAAACAAGTGGTGCTTGAAAGTTTGTGAACCCTTTAGAATTTTCTATATTTCTGCATAAATATGATCTAAAACATCATCAGATTTTCACACAAGTCCTAAAAATAGATAAAGAGAACCCAGTTAAACAAATGAGACAAAAATATTATACTTGGTCATTTATTTATTGAGGGAAATGATCCAATATTAGATATCTATGAATGACAAAAGTATGTGAACCTCTAGGATTAGCAGTTAATTTGAAGGTGAAATTAGAGTCAGGTGTTTTCAAACAATGGGATGACAATCAGGTGTGAGTGGGCACCCTGTTTTATTTAAAGAACAGGGATCTATCAAAGTCTGATCTTCACAACACATGTTTGTGGAAGTGGATCATGGCACGAACAAAGGAGATTTCTGAGGACCTCAGAAAAAGCGTTGATGCTCATCAGGCTGGAAAAGGTTACAAAACCATCTCTAAAGAGTTTGGACTCCACCAATCCACAGTCAGACAGATTGTGTACAAATGGAGGAAATTCAAGACCATTGTTACCCTCCCCAGGAGTGGTCGACCAACAAAGATCACTCCAAGAGCAAGGCATGTAATAGTCGACGAGGTCACAAAGGACCCCAGGGTAACTTCTAAGCAACTGAAGGCCTCTCTCACATTGGCTAATGTTAATGTTCATGAGTCCACCATCAGGAGAACACTGAACAACAGTGGTGTGCATGGCAGGGTTGCAAGGAGAAAGCCACTGCTCACTGCTCTCCAAACATTGCTGCTTGTCTGCAGTTTGCTAAAGATCACATGGACAAGCCAGAAGGCTATTGGAAAAAATGTTTTGTGGATGGATGAGACCAATATAGAACTTTTTGGTTAAAATGAGAAGCGTTATGTTTGGAGATAGGAAAACACTGCATTCCAGCATAAGAACCTTATCCCATCTGTGAAACATGGTGGTGGTAGTATCATGGCTTGGGGCTGTTTTGCTGCATCTAGGCCAGGATGGCTTGCCATCATTGATGGAACAATGAATTCTGAATTATACCAGCAAATTCTAAAGGAAAATGTCAGGACATCTGTCCATGAACTGAATCTCAAGAGAAGGTGGGTCATGCAGCAAGACAACGACCCTAAGCACACAAGTCGTTCTACCAAAGAATGGTTAAAGAAGAATAAAGTTAATGTTTTGGAATGGCCGAGTCAAAGTCCTGACCTTAATCCAATGGAAATGTTGTGGAAGGACCTGAAGCGAGCAGTTCATGTGAGGAAACCCACCAACATCCCAGAGTTGAAGCTGTTCTGTATGGAGGAATGGGCTAAAATTCCTCCAAGCCGGTGTGCAGGACTGAGCAACAGTTACCGCAAATGTTTAGTTGCAGTTATTGCTGCACAAGGGGGTCACACCAGATACTGAAAGCAAAGGTTCACATACTTTTGCCGCTCACAGATATGTAATATTTGATCATTTTCCTCAATAAATAAATGACCAAGTATAATATTTTTGTCTCATTTGTTTAACTGGGTTCTCTTTATCTACTTTTAGGACTTGTGTGAAAATCTGATGATGTTTTAGGTCATATTTATGCAGAAATATAGAAAATTCTAAAGGGTTCACAAACTTTCAAGCACCACTGTACATACGGCTCCAAATCAGAAAAATCTGAGATGGTGTGTTGAAACTGAAATTAAAACTGATGTAAATGATTTGTAAATAATCTTTGACCTGTATTGCTCTCAAAACAATACAACAATACATTATTTGATGTTTACCTCATGAATTTTATTCTTTTTTCCAAATAAACAAATCTCAATTTTGATCCTTGCAACAAATGTATGTGTGGGTGGGAGTGAGTTGAAAAGTTATACTGTATATATTTAAAAATAAAAGTTTGCACGAACTTCAGTCCCCGCCTGCTGTGCTTCTGTACTCCACCCACATCAGGGATTCACTATAGTGGTGCCGTAACCTGGGACGCGAGTACAGAAGCACGGCAGGCGGGGACTGAAGTTTGTGCAAACTTTTATTTTTAAAGATATATACAGTATAACTTTTCAACTCACTCCCACCCACCCACACACACACATGCATTCTGGTTGGGAGTCAGCGCTTCTCTGCTTTCCCCCTCCTTTTATGCTCCATCCCTGCAACAAACACACATACATTAATTGACACCAGGTGTAATGACTTAGCCACTTACCTTCCCTGACCCCACCCTCCATTCACAAACTGCCACTTGGCCACGCCCCTGTTGCCACACAGTGTTTTGGTAGACTGGGATATATTGATCCCCCCCCATTCACTCGGGTTTGTTGATGGTGTCGTGTCTGCTGCTTTATGTCTCAGGTGGTGTTTACATTAGACCGTATCAGCAGATCATCAGATTAACGTTTTTAAAACGATTCGCGTGCACACAGCAACGCCAATACACGGATACGCTAATCACATGACTAATTAGATGGCACATCACATGATCCCAGTGCATATTGGGCATGCACAAGTCACTCACCACTTGCAAGTGGAAGGATGGCAAGCGAACACCTTCTCCAGCAGATAAACACACCTGGCTGTGATGTTCATGTTCTCACTGAGTTTAAGCGCCTGAAGGAGGTAAATAAGTTGAAATGTGTAAATAAACCTCAGTGCGGCTCAGCGCTTCCTCCTGCGCTCCAAATCACTCCGCCCTGAACAGCGAGTGCCCTCTGGAGGGTGCGCACTCCGGCCCTGCGCAGCTCACAGAGCGCGCGAGTGAAGCGCACGAGCAGTGATTCGGGACTGAGACCCCGTCCACACGTAGCCGGGTATCTGCTAAATCGAAGATATTTTTCTACGTTTTGGCCTGTCATCCACATGAAAACACATCAAAAACGAATATTTAAAAAAACTCCGGGCAAAGTGAAGATTTTTGAAAACTCCGTGTATGCCTTTTCGTGTAGACAGAGGTAACCGGAGTTTTGCGTTTTAGAACGTCACAATCTGCGCCAAAAAAATGACAACAAATCTGCCCTGACGTCAAACGTGCGACCTTTGTTTACTGCAGAAGCCAGATTAAGCATGGACTTAAGCTAGCCGCACACCACGGCGATCCACGCGGTACCGAACCGACCCATTTCAGAGCCGACTCCCGACAGGGCACGCACATATCCCCCGACTGTTGACGAGTGCAGTCGCGATTGAAGCGACATGTGACAACTTAATAGCTTTGTGATTGGCTATTGGATATAGTTACTGTTAAATCCAACACTTGAAGATGCTACAGGCTGAATTACAAATGACACAACACGGAATATGTAGCGCACTATCTAGGCTGCATGAGCTATTATTCCCAACCTTAAATAGTGCACTGGAATTCAGCCACACAACTTGAGCAGAGTGGCTTTCCAGCCCACTGTGTCTATGGATAAAGCTTCAGTCTATGGAATTACAGTATATACCTGCATTAGGTGCTACCAACACGTATTTCTCGCGCTAGAAATTGTGTTTAATGATGTCACGTGTTATATGCGAAAGATATGATTGGCTATTGCTAGCGACTCTCGCCGATCAGTCTGGCTCCCGATTAGTTTTTTGAATCGGCTGTGAGATGAGTCGGTACCATCGAAAACTAGTCTTTACGCCTGACTCGCGACTTCAGTTGGCTCGGTACGCTGAAAATCGGCGTAGTGTGCGGCTAGCTAAAGAGTAATGGATCGGAGTAGTGCCTTGAAAGCGTTAATTATTGTGCAGGTGCTATTTACATGTTTAATTTTAGAAGCCCAACTACTGCTCCAAGAGCACAGGCGATGTGATTAGGGGGTAGGATTTGGGGAAATTATGCCATCTACAGGTTGGGAATGCTTATGAATGTGATTGAAAACGCAGATGTTCGGTTATGTGTGGAAGGGATTTTTTTTCGAAGACGAGGTGGTGTGGATAAAACATTTTTATAAACGGAGGGGGGGAAAATGTTCGGTTTTAAAAATACCCGGCTACGTGTGTACATGGCATGAGCCGCTGTGTGTGTGATCCCAACGCCAGCGAATCAGGAAGGTGGATGTCACAGTGACGTTGTCCAATGACAACGTCAGCTAGAGCTCAGCACAGTGTTTCCGTGTTCCTCAATGTTTACACAGCACCGGATCAGATACGAACTGGGTTGAATACGTGGGCCCTGGCGGATTCAAGTTGTTCCGCCTGTGGAGTCGTTTCCCAGCGTTTTAATGTGAACGGACAGTGCATCCGCGACGAAAACGAGACGGATACGGTCTAATGTAAACACCACCTCAGGCTCCCACATGTCTGTTTCTGTGGCAGTGGGGGTGTGGCCAAGCAGCAGACTGTGAATGGAGGGTGGGGTCGGGGAAGGTAAGTGGCTAAGTCATTCCACCTGCTGTCAATTAGTGTGTGTGTGTGTGTGTGTGTGTGTGTGTGTGTGTGTGTGTGTGTGTGAGAGAGAGAGAGAGAAAGCAAGAAAGCTGAAAAGCTAGTAGTAAAGTGAAATAGTTTGTGTATGACCATCAGCTCGCCTGCCATGCTTCTGTAGCCTGGGCCCGCCCATCCTAAGCGTGACGCAACACGAGGGCCTGTTGCGAGCTTAGTCTGGCCAGGCAAGCTATCTACAGCTCTTCCAAGCTCCCGAAAAATCGGGAACCAATCAACTTTGAGCATCTCCAACGGCCCTGGGTAGAGGCGTGTTCAAGGCACTGATGTAGTAGAACTGCGACCGGAAGCCATAGGTTGTTTACAGAATCTATGCCGGAAGCGCTTCATTCACGTTTCCACATCTATTACGCATAGATGCTGTATTGAAAGCATTCAACGGGAAGTTCTCATTGAAAACGGAGCAAAGAGCAGCCCTGGAGGTATTTGTTGAAAGGAAGGACGTTTTCGCCTTGCTCCCGACCGGCTTCGGTAAGAGTTTAATCTACCAGTTAGCCCTGTCGCGTCGCATACGTCAGAGGAAAGAGTGATGTGATTGGTTTAAGCTTCGTCACAGCCTTTTCTGGCTTCGACCAGTAGCAAACTGAGGCATTTCAGGGAGGCGGGTCAACCACGGGCTCTGGGAAACGGTTGGGCTTATTATCTTGGCCAGACCAATAGCTCGGAGAGCTTTGAAGTCGCGTTAGCCAGGCTAATGCTTCTGTGCTCCACCCACACCAGGAACTGCCACAGTTACCTTCTGGCTCTCCCTTTTAGTCATGCTGTCATAGTCAGTCTTGCTGGAGTCCCTGCTTGCACTCAGTGCACAATGTACATAAGGTGACTCCGAGCATACCTAACAACCTTTGTTTTCTGTCTTCTTCCCCCGTCTCTCCTTCTGTCTGTCTCTCTCTCTGTTGAGTTACGTACATGTCGATCCTGAGACACCAGTGATGCTGACCTCTACTGCTCTTCAGACCTGCCTGATCCATCCTGATGCCCTACTTCTGGCTGGAGTCTCATCACATTGCTCCTGTGGAGGACAGCCCCATATGAACAGTCTAAAGACACACTTAGAAGACGCTTTGGTCACTTACAGTTTTGTTACGATGGCTGAGGACTACAAATCGGCATGATAACTTTAGGACTGCAGGTGTCATGAACAGTTTTATACTCAAGTCTCCATCAATGAACAGTTTATAACTTCAACAAAACAGATTTCATGTTAAAACTATAATGAATTTCCTGATTACACTGTTGTACTTTGTGACTCTATAGGACACAGTTAGAGAAGAGAGTTATTTATAATCACGCTATCTGTTATCACCCAGATGAGGATGGGTTCCCTTTTCAGTCTGGTTCCTCTCAAGATTCCTTCCTCATGTCATCTTAGGGAGGTTTTCCTTGACACCATTGCCTCAGGCTTGCTCATTAGGGATAAATTTATATTTTTTCTGTAAAGCTAATTTGTGACAATGTATATTGTTAAAAGTGCAATACATATAAAATGTACTTGATAATTACAACCTCAGAGTTCATTAGTTTCTTATAACAGTGTGTCCCCAAGTGTTTTATTCCTCTTATACCACAGCAATGTGCCAATGATTAAACATTTTATACAAACACACACACACACAATTTTTATCCATTTACAGATGCATTTAAAGTTACAGCTGTTACCGCTGAGTGTTACCAAGCACTGACACTGGAGACTCCTTCCATAAATGTGTCCTTACAGAAAGCTTCATCAGATCAACAATTAGACATGATTATGGTAAAGCATCCACCATTAAAATACCTCTGTATTAGCTGTTACTACAGAAACGATAATGTATCAGGAATTAGTTCCTTAATATACACCTGCTGATGTTATAGAAAATTAATCAACACCTTCTTCCCAATCACAGGCCGGAATTCAACAATGCTGAGATATACCGTGGTTAAGCTCACTAGTTAGATCATAGTGCAGTGATTGTAAGCTATCCTGTCATGGAATTAAAGCCTGTATTTGAAGGTAAGTATGACATCAAGCCAAATAATTGAATTATCTGATCAGGCTGATTAAGTATCTGCCCTACTGCCCCCACCCCTTATTGAGTTTGATTGGTGCCCAGTGTGTAACCGCATACATTTGCATGAGTGTTACCACACTGTTATGATGCTAAACTGAATGTTAAGAAGAGCAGGACATGAGTTCAGAGCTGCAGCAGGAAGAAGAGTGGGCGTCAGTTTGTTATATGACAGAGATTGCACATTGTGAGCAGAGAGACAGAGAAATATTCAAGGACAGAGTATAGAGTAACACACTCTGCCAAGTCTCAGTTGGCATGTTGGGTTAGAAAAACACACTTACCTTCCTTGAATTTAAACTCATTGGAATTTGCCAGAGGGCCTGTTGTCAATCTGAGCAGGCACACGTGAAGAACAAGATGTTGGAAAAGCAGGGGGATTTACCGAGTGGATATGAGGAGTCCAACGAAGGCAGGTTTCCAAAGCCAGCCTGCCCTGACACTGGCACTTCCTAAAGGTGCTGATGAAAACAGTGCGGAGGAGACAGTGAGTAATTACACACCTGACACCGTTATCTATTACACCACTGCATGACCATCCTACACTTATTTACATTTAGACAAGCCTCCGTGTCCCTCTCTCTCTCTCTCCCTTCCTCCCTCTCTCTCTCTCTCTCTCTCTCTCTTTCACTCACGCTCTCTCTCCACCCCCAGTCCCTCAAGGGCATGGTTTGTATCCAGTGAGTTTACTTACCAGAAAAAGAACATTTCCTAAAATTTAAATTCAACGGTGGTTGTGACTGAACTTCCAGCCCATGATCTCCAGCAACAGTCTGGCAACTAGCAACCAGAGTGAGGGACTACACCAAGGACACTAGCGTCTTGGCAAATGAATTTAACAAGTTTTCGTCTCAACCGGAATAGTCGCTGCAACAAAATCTGAAGAATTAACGACTTTACAAGGTTCAGATTATATGCATCCTCCGTTCTCCTCCACTGTTGTTGCCGAAAACGACCTGTTTGAATTTAAATCTGTCTCTAGTGCGCATGTACGAGAGGCGATGATGACCATGCCATCCAATAAGTCCCTGGGGTATGATAAAGTGCCATTTCAGTAGTTAAGGACTGTCTTGATCACATTCTGCCTACATTAACTGATATCATCAACCATTCACTCTCAAGTTCCACCTTTCCAAGGGCTTGGAAAAGGAGTGAAGTGGTTCCTTACCTCAAGGATGGAGATCATGAAGTGCCAGGTAACAACCGGCCTATTTCCCTATTACCAGTCCTCTCCAAAGTTGGTGAGCAGATTGCCATGTGTCAATTCAATGACTACCTGACCCGGAATAATTGTCTCTTGTCACATCAGAGTGGCAATCGGAAATTTCATTCAACCGAAACATTGAGTTTGTTAGTTACCGACAATATTTTCCAAGCCATGGACAATAAGCAAATCACTGCAATGATGCTTATTGATCTGAGCAAGGCTTTTGACAGTTTGTGTCATTCAACACTACTTAGTAAATTGCAAAGCTTGGGCACTTCTGATAGGGCTCTTCGCTGGTTTGACAGCTATTTAAGGGACAGAGAACAACGTACTTGAGTTTGGACGTCCTTATCGGAACCTCTTACAATAACACATGGGGTACCTCAGGGTTCAGTTCTAGGGCCCATGCTGTTTGACATGTATTTGAACAATTTACACAAAGTAATCAAGTTTAGTAACATTGAGTCGTATGTTGATACTAAGATCTACTTGTCCTTTTCAACTAAGGACCTCGATATATGCCTCGGCCAGGTAGCTGAAGACCTTTTTCTTGTGGCAGGTTGGGCTTGTGTTAATCTTCTGATTAATCCCAACAAGCCCAAGCTCATGTTGTTTGGAGTGAGCCAACTTACATCCCAGCTATCTGATGTCACATTACCCTTCCTGGGCAAACAGTTAACACCTGTACTATCCGCAAGAGATCTGGGTGTTATACTGGACTCCAGTTTGACTTTTACTGATCATATTTCTGCACTGTCTTCATCACTTTTGTCTAGTCTATGTCAAATAAGTAGGGTCTGTTATTTATTCTCCAAGGAAGTTTTGTATGTAATTTTGAACTCTTTTGTTTTTAGCAAATTAATGTACTGCTCTACTGTTTGGTTTGGAACTTTTAAACAAAACATCCACAAGCTGCAACTTATGCAAAACTTTGCTGCACGAATACTTACTAATACTAGAAAATACGACCACATCTTTCCTACACTAAATGAGCTTGGTTGGCTGACTGTAAATAATATGTTACGCCTGCGTGATGTTACTATGGTTTATAAATGTTTAAATAACTTGGC
Source organism: Neoarius graeffei (assembly GCF_027579695.1). Taxonomy (NCBI): domain Eukaryota; kingdom Metazoa; phylum Chordata; class Actinopteri; order Siluriformes; family Ariidae; genus Neoarius; species Neoarius graeffei. The sequence continues at coordinate 87,803,587 of NC_083577.1, forward strand.
ACCTAACTACAAGGCTTACCAAACATTCTGATGTTCATAGGTATAATAATACCAGATGCAAGGATCTCTTAAATGTACCTAAGTGCCACACTGCAACAGCGCAGTGCGCTCTTTTCTTCAGAGCCGTAAATTATTTTAATGACATCACCAGAAGTAAGGAATGCGACAACAATCGCTTCCTTCAAGAGGCAAGCAAGACAAGAAAAGATGCTGATTTTAATTTTGTATATATTATTTATATCATTTATTCTAGTACTATATAATTTCATCTCATCTCATTATCTCTAGCCACTTTATCCTTCTACAGGGTCGCAGGCAAGCTGGATCCTATCCCAGCTGACTACGGGTGAAAGGCGGGGTACACCCTGGACAAGTCGCCAGGTCATCACAGGGCTGACACATAGACACAGACAACCATTCACACCTACGGTCAATTTAGAGTCACCAGTTAACCTAACCTGCATGTCTTTGGACTATGGGGGAAACCGGAGCACCCGGAGGAAACTCACGCGGACAGGGGGAGAACATGCAAACTCCACACAGAAAGGCCCTCGCCGGCCCCGGGGCTCGAACCCAGGACCTTCTTGCTGTGAGGCGACAGCGCTAACCACTACACCACCGTGCCACCACTATATAATTTGTATATATTATTATTGTGATTAAGGATGTAGTTTTCTTTATTTATATTTTAATATTAAGCTTCATGTAAATTACTTCTGAAAAACCCTTTTGGGAGAATTAATAAAGGTGTATTGTATTGTATTGTACTGGTTCTGGACTCTGATTGATCAGGTGTTGATTCATTCTCTATAACAGCAGCATTACTCTGACAGTGGTGCAGGTTTATATTAACGTGATGTTCTAATACATTATCGCTTCTATAGCAAGGAGATGTTTATTTCATGTTTAAGGAAGGAGTCTCATGTGTCACCACTGTGTCACAGTATCCGTAACTTAAAGTTCCAGCTGCAGCTCTGACTGTTACAAAGTGTTGGCACTGGAGACTCCTTCCAGAAACGTTACACAAACATCTCCTTACTTCAAGAAAATTTCACCACATTAATGAATTTTGAATCTGTTTATGTGGAGCATTCTCCCTGTGAACGGGCTGTTACTATGGAAACAATAATGTATTAGAATGAGCACATTAATATAAACCTAGTGGTTAGTGAGGACACCTCTCAACCGGGTGATTGTGAGTTCTACTTGAGGTCAGGTCATATCAAAGACCATCATAAAAATGGTACCTACTGCCACCTGGTGAGGCGCTGCAATACAGATGTGAGTGGGGAGTCAAACTCTTGCGGTTACCAGAGGACACGTCCCTCACTGTAACCCTAGCTGTATAATAGGCGAGAGGCCGAGGGCTATAGAAGCGAAGATCGGCGCTGCCCAATGCACCTCAAAGGCCCGGTTAGTACTGGGATGGGAGACTGACTGGGAAGATCAGGTCCTGGCATGGAAGGAGCTTTAACTTTTTTTTTGACATTAGTATAAACCTGTGATTTGCAGCTGCACTAGTTCACAGAAAATTAATCAACACCAATAAGAGTCCAGAACTGTGTAGCACTGTAACTGTAATTATTCAGGTGTTTGCTCTCTCTCTCTCTCTCTCTCTCTCTCTCTGTGAGTTCAGTGCAATAGAGCTGACATGTGGGTGGCAGTAATAAGCGATGCCCGAGTTAGCGAGAGGTCGATGGCGGCGTGTATAAGTACAATGACACTCACACACAGCCTTTAATTTTCCTGTGTGCTCATTAATCAAAGAGAAAGCATGCAGAGAGAGTGGAGGGGATGGAATGTGCAGAGAGGGTGAAGGGGATGGAGTGGGTGGAGACGGTGGAGGGGAATGGCTCTGATTTAACACGAGTGCTCTTACTACCACATCACACTCCTCAGCATCAGGACCTTTCTTCACTCAGCTCCATCTCTGATCATCTATGATGGAAATCACGCACAGATCGCTTTCGGCTTTCACAGGTGACACATTCCACAATCTGAGCTGACAACCAGACCTCGTGTCAAAGAGCATGTAACAAGAACTACAAATCAAGTTTGGATTAAATAAATAAATAAATAAATAAATAACAGCCAAATTAAACCAGGTAGGTCCTACAGTACTTTTAAAATCAGTCCATTTTACATAAAAGCAAATCAAAAGAAAAAAAGTGAGGATATAAAAGCAGTCAATGAAGAGAGTACAGGTAACTCTACATAAAAATAAGTAAAGGATCATTTTGAAGTAAAATAAACTCTAAAATAAGTACTTTCATTTTTCAGAAAAGGAAAAAAGAAAATATAAACACAAGCAGACATTAAATAAAATCTGTCATACAGTTAAAAAAATAAAAAATCACTTTATATGTTATAAAATAAAATAAAATAAATGCATCCAAAAGTGGTCAAAATTTAAGCCATACACCTTTTACACCTTTTACATCTTGCTCTGCTGGAACAACAAAGCTAATCACTGAAAAGATATTCAAACAACTCAACACATCAAACACTCATTCCATAAAATTCTTCAAAAACCACAAGATTTATCAGAACCACAGCATTATTTATGAGCGTTACTCAGACAAAACATAATTTTAGTGTCCAGTATTGTGAACACATTTCGGGTAGATGGAGCTCGATAGCCTTGGATGGCAGTCCATCTAGGAGAAGGAAAACTCTGATTTCAAACCTCCGCTGCCTTGCAGTTGTATCCTGTTATGGAAAAGTCTTCAGGAGTAAACCTCGAGGATAAATCCGGAAATGGATTTCCGAAGGTGGTCTGTCGCTGTACTTCAGCACATTATCAGCAACTTCTGCGATGCTGGCACTGCCAGACTGTATCGGCTCCTGCCTTTCTTTTGGAGTACAGTGTCAGTGTGGAGAGGGGGGACCTGCTGCATGAGCAACAGCGGCTCCTCCATACTAGCCTGCCCAGGCTCTGTAGCTCGACTGGAGAGGACACTCCAGCGTCATCAGCAAGATGCCGGCATAACACGAGAAGATGGCAGTTTACTGGTTATAAGCTCTGTCCGTTTGGCGAAGGACATGGGCGCCTGGGGCCACTTCTGATGGCGGGAGAGATCATCGCGTCTCATTGGACAGCTACCGCCCGCCTCAAGCTGGGCAGCCCCTGGCCAGTTAGGTGCTGTCCCACCACGGCTTGCTTGCTCCACTGGGTGTGTGGAGCTAGAGTAAAACCTCGAAAAGTGAGCCAGTAAATTCTGCACCTGGCAAGAAGAACACAAGACTAAAGAAGACCCCAGCTCTTTGTTTTACAAGCTGGAATGTCAGGACCATGTGTCCTGGCCTCTCTGCAAATTTGCAGCAAATTGATGATGCCGGCGGCACGATGGTGTAGTGGTTAGTGCTGTCGCCTCACAGCAAGAAGGTCCGAGTTTGAGCCCCGTGGCCGGCAAGGGCCTTTCTGTGTGGAGTTTGCCTGTTCTCCCCGTGTCTGCGTGGGTTTCCTCCGGGTGCTCCGGTTTCCCCCACAGTCCAAAGACATGCAGGTTAGATTAACTGGTGACTCTAAATTGAGCGTAGGTGTGAATGTGAGTGTGAATGGTTGTCTGTGTCTATGTGTCAGCCCTGTGATGACCTGGCGACTTGTCCAGGGTGTACCCCGCCTTTTGCCTGTAGTCAGCTGGGATAGGCTCCAGCTTGCCTGCGACCCTGTAGAACAGGATAAAGCGGCTAGAGATAATGAGATGAGATGAGATTGATGATGCCCAAAAAACCGCGGTCATTAACAGAGAACTTTCCCGACTAAATGTCGACATTGCCTGCCTCCAGGAGACTCAACTAGCAGGTAGTGGTACCATCACAGAGGCAAACTACACCTTCTTCTGGCAAGGAAAGCCCTCGGAGGACCCTCGTCAGCATGGTGTCGGTTTTGCAGTTAGGAACTCGCTGAGCCCCTGCATTGAGCCACCATCAAATGGCAGCAAGAGAATCCTTGAACTCCGGCTTTCAACATCTTCAGGCCCGGTCGTCATTATTAGTGCATACGCTCCAACCCTCTACTCAGACTCAGAGGAAAAAGACCAGTTCTATGAGTCCCTAGATGCAGTTACATCTCGGATCCCTAGCACAGTAGGACTCTATCTGCTCAGTGATTTCAATGCGAGAGTGGGTGCTGATCACGAAGCCTGGCCCATGTGCCTTGGCGTGTATGGAAGGGGTAAGATCAATGAGAACGGCCAGCACCTACTGGAGCTGTGCTGTTATCATGGCCTATGCGTGACCAACACCTTCTTTAAATGCAAGGACATACACCAAGTGTCTTGGAGACACCCACGGTCCCGCCACTGGCATCAGTTAAATCTAGTCATCACCAGGCGTGCAGCCCTTGCTAGTGTCCTCCTCACCTGAAGCTACCACAGCACAGACTGCGATATGGAGCACTCCCTTGTGGCCAACAAAGTGCGTATATTTCTGAGAAAGCTACATCACTACAAGAAGTTGGGTTGCCCACGTATCAACACCTGCTGCACTGGCAGCCCAGCAAAAATGCAGCAGTTCAACAGCAAGCTGCAAGAATCCCTCACAGAAGTAACACCAGTAGATGAAGTGGGTGTCATCGATGCCAAATGGTCTCACCTCCATGAAGGCGTGTACAATTCAGCCATCGACACCTTTGGGAAGAAAGCGCGCAAAAACGCCAACTGGTATGAGGCCCACTGGGAGATCATTGAACCTGTAATCGAGGCCAAGAGAAAAGTTCTCCTGGCCTGCAAGGCAGCACCCAGTCCGAACACATTAGAAGCTCTGAGACGCCAAGAGTAAAGTTCAGCGTACTGCCCGCCACTGTGCCAACACGTACTGGCTAAATCTGTGCAGCAGTATACAGTTAGCTGCCAAAACTGGGGACGCAAGAGGTATGTACGCGGGCATCAAGAAGGCAACAGGCCCATCCTCCTGCAAATCCATGCCGCTTAAATCAAAGACAGCCGAAGTCATAGCAGATCAAGGGAAGCAGCTACAACACTGGGTCGAGCATTACCTTGATCTGTATGTAACCCAGAACATCGTTACTGACACGGCTGTCAAAAATACCCCAGACCTGCCAGTCATGATCGAGCTAGATGCAACTCCAACCAAGGAAGACCTAGGAAAAGTTATTGATTGCCTTGCCAATGGAAAGGCCCCAGGGAGCGACAGCATCCCATCAGAAGTGTTAAAGTGCGCTAAATCCACACTGCTACAACCTCTGCACGATCTCCTCTGTCTCTGCTGGAAACAGGGACACATCCCCCAGGACATGCGAGATGCGTGCATTATCACCTTGTATAAGTCCAAAGGAGATAGAAGCAACTGCAACAACTATAGAGGCATCTCGCTCCTTAGCATCGTTGGTAAGGCCTTCGCCCATGTCACCTTGTCCTGTCTACAGATCTTGGCCCTGCGTGTCTATCCAGAGTCCCAGTGCGGCTTCCGGGCTGGACGGGCTACAGTAGACATGATATTCTCACTACGCCAGCTGCAGGAGAAGTGCCAAGAGCATCAAATGCCTTTGTACATTGCCTTTATAGATCTAACTAAGACTTTTGACCTGGTCAGTCATACTGGACTCTTCAAGCACCTTCAGAAGATTGGCTGTCCTCCAAAACTCCTTGCAGTGGTTTCTTCATTCCACGAGAACATGCATAGCACAGTTCGCTTTAACGGTGCAACATCTGAGGCCTTCCCAGTCAGCAGCAGGGTAAAGCAAGGCTGTGTCCTTGCGCCAACACTTTTTGGAATCTTCTTCTCTATGCTTCTCCAACATGCCTTCCAAGATTGCAGCGAGGGAGTGTATATTCACACCTGGGCCGACGGAAAGCTCTTCAACATTGCCCGACTTCGCGCCAAGACCAAGGTCACGAAGGTACTCATCCGAGAGATGCTCTATGCCGATGACGCAGCCTTGGTATCACACACTGAAGACGGTTTGCAGCAGCTCATCAGTCACCTCTCTCACGCTTGTAAGGTGTTTGGTTTGACCATCAGCCTGAAGAAGAAAGTGCACTAGCCCAACCTAGCATCACCATCAATGGGCACAGCCTAGAAGTCGTGGAGCATTTCACTTACCTTGGGTCCATGATTTCCAACTCACTCTCTGTCGACGCAGAGGTGAACAGCAGGACTGCTAAGGCAGCTGCAGTGATGGCAAGGCTAACTCAACGAGTCTGGAACAACTCAGCCTCACTGTGAAAACGAAACTGCACATCTACCAAGCCTGCGTGCTCAGCATTCTCCTTTATGGTAGTGAGGCATGGACCACCTATGCCAGACATGAGAAAAAGCTCAACAGCTTCCATCTGAGGTGCCTAAGATGGATTCTGCATGTTAGCTGGCAAGACAAAGTGCCCAATACAGAGGTCCTGGAATGCGCCAACTTAAGCAGCATGTTCACCATTCTTGGCGAGAGGCTCCTCCGCTGGCTTGGTCACGTAAGGAGAATGGACTCAGGCCGCATCCCCAAAGACCTACTGTACGGCGAGTTGGCGGAGGGGAGCCATTTGGTCGGCCGACCTCGCCTGCGCTTCAAGGATGTCTGTAAGAGGGACATGAAATCATGTGGTATCAACATGAATACATAGGAGCAGTGTTCAGAGGACCGTGCTGCTTGGCGCCTTGCTGTCCAAGCAGGTGCTCAGAGGGCTGAGCATGACAGGAGCTCAAACCTGATTGAAAAACGTGCCAGAAGGAAGAAGACACAAAACCAGCCTTCCCAGGCATCTCAGTACTCTTGCAGCAATCGCGGTAGAAAATGTCTTTCATGCATTGGCTTGTTTAGCCATATGCGAAGGTGCAAATAAGACAACGCTACACCATTGTCTCTCGTAGACGAATGGATGCCAACCAACCATCGTGAACACATGCACGTTGGTGTGAAAATGAAATAATGTTTGGTTCACAGATCAATATACGAGCGAACGAGTATTAGACGGATGGATCGTTCTGTTTTTCTCATGAAGAAGCTCACAGCATGAAGTCGTGCTTTCCTACACACACACACGCACACACACACACACACACACACACACACACACACACACACACACAGTGCAGGCTACATTAAGTTTCCATCAAAACCTGACCTTGTGTTTGTTCAGAAAACAAACAAACAAAAGAACAGACTGTTAGAGGATGGCACCAGGGAGTCTGGATGCTGCTGTACATGCAAGACAGAGGAGAACCTTCTCCTTGAGGCTTTTCTTTTTTCACTTTTTGCTATGGAATGCAATTTGACACTAATATTACCGTATTTTTCGGACTATAAGTCGCTCCGGAGTATAAGTCGCACCAGCCAAAAAATGCATAATAAAGAAGAATAAAACATATACAAGTCGCACTGGACTATAAGTCACATTTTTGGGGGAAATTTATTTGATAAAATCCGAGACCAAGAACAGACATTTCATCTTGAAAAGCAATTTAAAATAATAATGGATTAGAGAACAACAGGCCGAATAGGGTTACGGTATGCTAAAGTAACACATTCAGCTACATGACGCATAGACAATGAACTGAGTACGTGTCTGGTATATTAACGTAACATATTAACAGTTATTCAGATAACTATAGCATAAAGAACATGCTAACAAGTTTGCCAAACCATCAATCTCACTCCAAATCACTAAATCCATTGAATTCTTCATCCTCGGTGTCAATTCTAAACAAATCTGCCAACTCCGGAGGTAGACGAAGCGCTGCTTCCTCTTCTGCGTCACTTTCGTCAGACTCGTCATCAGTTGCAGTTCCAATTATTCTGGCCTTTCTGAATCCTGACAGGATGGTTTCAGTTGTCACTGAAGCCCATGCTTTGTCGATCCATCCAATGACTTCCAGGAAAGTTGTGTGGCGCATTTTCCCGGTTGCCATGAAGCTGTGCTCTCCATCCATCATCCACTGCTCCCACAGGTTACGCAAGACTGCCTTAAAGCTCCGGTTCACGGAGATGTCAAGTGGCTGCAGTTAAGCCTCCAGGGATGATGGCAGGTATAGAGTTGAAAACTTTTAATTTATCTTTGAACTGTGGCGTGATGTGCGCTCGCATGCTGTCCATCACAAGCAGGGCTTTGCGTGTTCTAAAGAAGCCATCCGGATGCTTAGTGTAGCACTTCGTAAGCCATAAGTTCATCATTTCTTGATCCATCCACCCTTTCTCATTCACGGCGACGGCAACTGAGGGGGATTGGATTTTTGGCATGGTTTTTCGTTTGAAAATGACCATTGGTGCCAATTTTGATCCATCTCCACAACATGCCAGCACCACTGTGAAGTGTGATTTCTCATGACCAGTTGTTACTATATTCACACTCTTTAGCCCTTTCTCTGCGACACTTCGGCCCATGGGAATGTCAAACGTGAGGGGGACCTCGTCCATGTTAATAATATGATCTGGTGTCACGTTGTGCTCAGTTACATGCTTTTCAATGAACTCACGGAAACTATCAACCTTGGCTTGGAAGTCTGCTGGCAGTTTTTGGGACATCGTTGTCCTTGCTCTGATAGAGAGGTGGTTGAGTTGCATGAAGCGGTAACACCAAGAAGGTCCTCCCGCAAAGTCATTTATATTCATCTCCTTGGCAACTACCTGGGCATGGAGACGCAATTGCACTGTTGACAAGCCTCTCCCGGCAGCACTTTGTTCAAGCACTCATGTGCACCCTTGCCAGTCCCTCACAAGTTTCTCGCTCACTCCAAACTTTCTTTCTGCTGCTCGATTACCGTTTTTGGCTGCATATTTCACTACTTGCAGCTTGTAATCTGCAGAATATGATTTTCTTTTTGATGGCATTTTTTTTTCAGCCCTTCTCAGTTGTCTTTATAAGTTACCGGTAATGTTGAAATTTAAAATTTTCAGTGGTAAAGAAGTAGCAGGTACAGCTGCACAAGCCTAGAGCACCCTCTTGCGGTTGTCAGTGTGAAAATAATGAACATGTGAAATTATAAAATAATGTGTTAATAATTTCACATATAAGTCGCTCCAGAGTACAAGTCGCACCCCCGGCCAAACTATGAAAAAAAGTGTGACTTATAGTCCGGAAAATATGGTAAATACAGAAATATGACAGTAGTAAATACTACAACCCCGATTCCAAAAAAGTTGGGACAAAGTACAAATTGTAAATAAAAACGGAATGCAATAATTTGCAAATCTCAAAAACTGATATTGTATTCACAATAGAACATAGACAACATATCAAATGTCGAAAGTGAGACATTTTGAAATTTCATGCCAAATATTGGCTCATTTGAAATTTCATGACAGCAACACATCTCAAAAAAGTTGGGACAGGGGCAATAAGAGGCTGGAAAAGTTAAAGGTACAAAAAAGGAACAGCTGGAGGACCAAATTGCAACTCATTAGGTCAATTGGCAATAGGTCATTAACATGACTGGGTATAAAAAGAGCATCTTGGAGTGGCAGCGGCTCTCAGAAGTAAAAATGGGAAGAGGATCACCAATCCCCCTAATTCTGCGCCGACAAATAGTGGAGCAATATCAGAAAGGAGTTCGACAGTGTAAAATTGCAAAGAGTTTGAACATATCATCATCTACAGTGCATAATATCATCAAAAGATTCAGAGAATCTGGAAGAATCTCCATGCGTAAGGGTCAAGGCCGGAAAACCATACTGGGTGCCCGTGATCTTCGGGCCCTTAGACGGCACTGCATCACATACAGGCATGCTTCTGTATTGGAAATCACAAAATGGGCTCAGGAATATTTCCAGAGAACATTATCTGTGAACACAATTCACCGTGCCATCCGCTGTTGCCAGCTAAAACTCTATAGTTCAAAGAAGAAGCCGTATCTAAACATGATCCAGAAGCGCAGACGTCTTCTCTGGGCCAAGGCTCATTTAAAATGGACTGTGGCAAAGTGGAAAACTGTTCTGTGGTCAGACGAATCAAAATTTGAAGTTCTTTATGGAAATCAGGGACGCCGTGTCATTCGGACTGAAGAGGAGAAGGACGAGCCAAGTTGTTATCAGCGCTCAGTTCAGAAGCCTGCATCTCTGATGGTATGGGGTTGCATTAGTGCATGTGGCATGGGCAGCTAACACATCTGGAAAGACACCATCAATGCTGAAAGGTATATCCAGGTTCTAGAGCAACATATGCTCCCATCCAGACGACGTCTCTTTCAGGGAAGACCTTGCATTTTCCAACATGACAATGCCAAACCACATACTGCATCAATTACAGCATCATGGCTGCGTAGAAGAAGGGTCCGGGTACTGAACTGGCCAGCCTGCAGTCCAGATCTTTCACCCATAGAAAACATTTGGCGCATCATAAAACGGAAGATACGACAAAAAAGACCTAAGACAGTTGATCAACTAGAATCCTACATTAGACAAGAATGGGTTAACATTCCTATCCCTAAACTTGAGCAACTTGTCTCCTCAGTCCCCAGACGTTTACAGACTGTTGTAAAGAGAAAAGGGGATGTCTCACAGTGGGAAACATGGCCTTGTCCCAACTTTTTTGAGATGTGTTGTTGTCATGAAATTTAAAATCACCTAATTTTTCTCTTTAAATGATACATTTTCTCAGTTTAAACATTTGATATGTCATCTATGTTCTATTCTGAATAAAATATGGAATTTTGAAACTTCCACATCATTGCATTCTGTTTTTATTTACAATTTGTACTTTGTCCCAACTTTTTTGGAATCGGGGTTGTACTACTACTACTACTACTAATAATAATAATAATAATAATAATTATTATTATTATTATTATTATTATTATTATAAGTTTAATTTATGTAGTGCCTTTCACAGACCCAGGGTCGCTTTACAAGGGGGGAAAATTGCTAGATGGAACGGAGAAGAAGGAAGAGAAGTATCAGAGATGTATTCATGGAAAAGAAAATTCTTTAAATCAGATTTGAAAATTGAGAAAGAAGTGCAGTCACAGAGAGATCGAGGGAGAGAATTCCAGAGTTTGGAGCCGTGGCACTGAAGGACCTGTCTCTCAAGGTGCACAGTCTGGTACATGGGACAGGAAGTAAGTTACAGGAAGAGGATCTGAGAGAATGAGAGGGAGAGTCGGGAGATAGGAGTTCACTGAGGTAGACGGGAGCCGGGTTATGAAGCGTTTTAAAAGTGAGAAGCAGTATTATTAGACAAGACCAGATGAAGGAGGTGAAAGAAAGCAGTCTTGGTGAGGCATTTAATATGCGAGTCAAATACAAATTAATAGCACATTTTCCGTACAGCAGACAACATCAGATTAACACAGACAGAAACCTTTATTTAAACTCAAACAGCACAGGGTGGTCTGATCAGTGGCTCTACCGTACACCTCTGCTATCCAAAGGAGCCCTGTTACACAGATACAATATACAATCAATAGAACCTAAAAAAGGAGCTAGTTATGATGAGTATTAATTAGCAATATTTACAATATGTATATATTCAATATATTCAAATTGGTTATAAATACAAAAAATAGCCTCATTGAGGCTGGAGCTCACACCACCCACTGGTGTTGTGTGTGACTTTGAAATCTGATCAATCCTGTGAGAGGAGTAGCGATTTTTGTGAAATTACATATGATCCCGTGTACCCTCATCCATGCCAGGTGGCGCCACCTGGTGAACAATTCTTGTCAGTATATGTCTTTAGAGTCTTCTGGGTGCGTTTCAGTGAAAACGTCCCAGCAGTTGACGAAGAGTAGCATTTAATGTGACAAGTCACCCAAAATTTTCAAACGCCCATAAAATTGTAAATATGACAGGTGGCGCCACTGTCTTGACAACTTTTATGTACACCCACTTGGGGAACATTGTCTGTGAATTTGATTGAAATCCAATCAATCCTGTAGGAGGAGTGATTTTTGTGAAATTACATGTGACCCCTGTGTAGCCTCATCCATGGATAAAATGATGAGCTAAAATCTATGATGAGCTAAAAACTACAAAAATAAAAATTATAAACTATAAGCTTAATCTATTAAAAACAATACATCCGTGATAATAAAAGGATTTCTTGGCCAGCACAAACACGGACTTTTTATTTTATTCAATCAACAAAATAATAATGAATTAAAATCATGATAAATTCACCTCCACGGTGGTGTAGTGGTTAGTGCTGTCGCCTCACAGCAAGAACGTCCGGGTTCGAGCCCCGTGGCCGGCGAGGGCTTTTCTGTGTGGAGTTTGCATGTTCTCCCCGTGTCCGCATGGGTTTCCTCCGGGTGCTCCGGTTTCCCCCACAGTCCAAAGACATGCAGGTTAGGTTAACTGGTGACTCTAAATCGAGCGTAGGTGTGAATGTGAGTGTGAATGGTTGTCTGTGTCTATGTGTCAGCCCTGTGATGACCTGGCGACTTGTCCAGGGTGTACCCCGCCTTTCGCCCGTAGTCAGCTGGGATAGGCTCCAGCTTGCCTGCGACCCTGTAGAACAGGATAAAGAAGCTGGAGATGAGATAATGAGATAAATTCACCTCCATCCTGCACACATGTTATGATTTCATTACCTTGATTTAGTGTCTCATGGCTTTATTAAGATATCAAAATAAAATGCATGAAAGAATTCAATAAAATGTCAAATTAAAGTCCGTGCTGCTGGATCAAGTGCTTTTCTATGTGCTGCTGAATAATGAGTGTGGAAGCCATTTTATTCTTATAAAATTAGAATCAGTGGTTAATGTAATCATTACAGCTAGGACTGATATATATATATATATATATACACACAGCAATAATATCCGTACACAAGGCACAGTTTTAGCCAGGACTTTTCAAACACCGAGGACAAAAATGACTGACCCCGAAGCTCTGATCATAATCCGGATCTCATCTGGGATTTTGAATGTTGTAATATAATAATGTAGCTTAGAAATTGTCTTTGTGGTTCTAAAGGAGAGATATGTGTGAGTGAGAAATTATATTTTGATTAAACTGATGATAAATTTTACTAGTGATGTTTAATAGTTAACTGACACATGCGTCAGTTTCCTGAGACATTATAGGTGTTGATAATAATGTAATAATCAGGAGACAGAAACTGAAGTGAAGGACAGAAATTTAAAAAGAGCAGTGGGAAAAATCAGTCCAGTTTTTTTTTTCCCAATTTTTCCGTCAAAGACGTGGAAGCGCCTGGAACAACTTTTGGAAACTGACTACCATTTGGAGGTCCAACAAAATCTCATTCCAACTCAAACTTCAACTGTTTGACTCCCTGATACTTTCTATCCTCCTTCACGGGGCAGAATCATGGACACTTGAGCAGACCATGAAGAATCAACTGAACTCATTTGCCACCAGCTGTTATCGTATTCTGTTAAACATCAAGCGAACTGATAGAATCACCAACGAATATGTTCTGGCTGCCACCAAAAGGAGAAACCTTGCAGAAATACTTATAGGAAGACAGTTATGCACCTTCAGACACTGGCTTAGAAGACCAATTGAATCAACCAGACATCGCTATGCTTTATACACAACGCAAGGCCTTAATAGGAGAGGAAAACCTCGACTAACCTACAGCAGAAACATGCGAGAAATCACTAGCATCAGCATGGAGGAGATGTATTGTCATGTGATGGACAGGTATGACTGGAGAAGCAGTGTAGTTGAGAGATTTGACTCATAAGCTCCCAACTAGGAAGGAAGGAAGGAAGGAAGGAAGGAAGGTGCAAAAATCAGTAATAAAGATTTATTACCTTTGAATGTGTGTGGATGATAATATTTCCTGTAAAGATAGATATAACCTCCCCAACCTATCAATGCCAATCTCTCTTAAAGGGAAACTGAAGTCATTTTTAAACTTGCTTTATTTCTTAATTAACGTGTTATTCAATTACGTTTTCGGTTTTAGTAACCTTATATCATGACTCGTATTGGCAACTAATTATAATTAAATATTATACTTATCGGCCTATTTGGTTTTTAGCCGTGTTGAATTTAGTTTGTTTGGTCCACGGCAGGCGTCGCTTATCCGTGCGATCTTCATGAGACTTGTGCGAGACTTCGAAACGTGAAACAGCCAGGTGTCAGTGCTGCCATTTTGAAAACTGTTTTCCAAACGAAATATTGCACAAAAACGAGTTTAAATGACGATTACTGCCTACTTTTTTCAAACTTTCCTGATTGCTATCAAAACAAACAAAACTTCCGGCTTGATTACATCAGCATTCGAAAGACGCCGCGCACGGCTTCTGACAACCCCTGTGTCCGAAATCGCTCCCTACTCACTATATAGTGGGGACGCCATTTTGTAGTGCTGTCCGAAACCTTAGTGAGGATTATTTACACCCTATATAGTGCACTCAAAATATCCCACAATGCATCACGGAAAGTAGGGTACAATGATGTTCACTAACCAAAGCAATATATCCCATCATGCATTGTGGTCGCGCTGAAAGAAATCAAATTAAAAGTCTGAAATGTGATTTAATAAAAGGCAGCGGCGAAGAAGAAAGTATTCAGCCTTGATTTAAAAGAACTGAAAGCTGCAGGTACTTTGTATTGATTAATGTGGGAAATGCGCTCAGTATAATATGGATTTATCACAAAAATGCGTGTATTTTTTAATTTGAAACCCACTAGCCGACTGATCTGGCACGTTTTAATTGTGCGACAGTAATGACGTAAATACCAGCGCGACGGACTAGTGTCCGAAAGTGTTTTTTCATTTTATCAATGAGCTCACTGTATAGTCCTCTATATAGTAATTCCCTATGTAGGGAGTAGTGAACAAGTGAGCGATTTCGGACACAGGGAACGTTGGCAGCTGTGGGTCACTTTTATTTCCGCTGTACATTTTACTTCTGTCCTACGATGTCTCGCACAGGTCTCAACAAATCTCGTTTACGGCCATTGCTTTGACAAATGGCCGGCACGGTGGTGTAGTGATTAGCGCGGTTGCCTCACAGCAAGAAGGTTCCGGGTTCGAGCCCCGTGGCCGGTGAGGGCCTTTCTGTGTGGAGTTTGCAAGTTCTCCCCATGTCTGCGTGGGTTTCCTCCGGGTGCTCCGGTTTCCCTCACAGTCCAAAGACATGCGGTTAGGTTAATATGGGACGGCCTTGGGCTGAGGTGCCCTTGAGTGAGACACCGAACTCCCAACTGCTCCCGGGTGCTGTTAGCATGGCTGCCCATTGCTCTGGGTATGTATGTGTGTGTGCTCATTGCTCATGTGTGTGTGCATGTGTGTGTGTTCACTGCTTCAGATGGGTTATATGCAGAGAGGAAATTTCACAAGTGTGTGATGAATAAAGTTGTGCTTTGCTTTAAATGGACTGATATATTCCATAGCATATTTCAAACACTCATTACTTGCTACGGTATAGCAGTGACAAAATAGTGATCAAAAATGCATTCCGATATTTAATGAGACAAATAGAATTTTGATCATAAAAATTTTCCTTCGGTTCCTCTTTAAAAATAGAACCCCAGGAAAACCTGACTCAGCCTCTGGTCTTTTCAATCCCTAGAAACGCCCTTGGTCAGATGTACACTACCGTTCAAAAGTTTGGGGTCACCCAGACAATTTTGTGTTTTCCATGAAAAGTCACACTTTTATTTACCACCATAAGTTGTAAAATGAATAGAAAATATAGTCGAGACATTTTTCTGGCCATTTTGAGCATTTAATCGACCCCACAAATGTGATGCTCCAGAAACTCAATCTGCTCAAAGGAAGGTCAGTTTTATAGCTTCTCTAAAGAGCTCAACTGTTTTCAGCTGTGCTAACATGATTGTACAAGGGTTTTCTAATCATCCATTAGCCTTCTGAGGCAATGAGCAAACACATTGTACCATTAGAACACTGGAGTGAGAGTTGCTGGAAATGGGCCTCTATACACCTATGGAGATATTGCACCAAAAACCAGACATTTGCAGCTAGAATAATCATTTACCACATTAGCAATGTATAGAGTGGATTTCTGATTAGTTTAAAGTGATCTTCATTGAAAAGAACAGTGCTTTTCTTTCAAAAATAAGGACATTTCAAAGTGACCCCAAACTTTTGAACGGTAGTGTATCTGCAACTGCGTGTCATGTGACCCTGCATTAATGCAGGGATAATTGTCTCATTAGCTCTAATTTCATTTCATATGAAATGAAACCTGAAGAGAAAAATACCAAGGACCTGACTTCGGTGTCCTCAGTGGTACAAACGGGCATTGCGTGCACATGAGTAACCCGATTCTGAATATGAGTGAGAAACTTTCCCACATAAATACTGATGCAACCTTTGGATTTAAGAGCGTATCCACTGATGCAAGCGCAACACTTGGGTATGAACTGTGTTTGGGATGAGGATATCCCTCAGCAGCAGGCACAGAGTCACCCGTTCATTAAAACCAGATTAGCAACGATTGATAAATTAGCTGGTTTTCTTGTGTATTCGCCTGGCTGGTTAATTACATTACAAATGTATACATTGATTTCACTAATGAGTTTAACCCTCGTCTTTTGTTCATTACTTAGCGAAGCTGTCTGCTTCATTGCGATTCCACTGCTGCTCTAAAATCCATAATCTAGCTCTCCTTCCTAAAAAGTGAAACATCCTGAGAGGAATGTAGCCCTTTCCCAGGACAGGAAGTGAAAATAAGGAGATGGAAGGAATGGAATCTCACTAACATTACCTTTTTTCATGGTGTTTTTTTTTAAATTCACTTTGTTACCATGTAACCAGACAGATCGATAGACAAGTAGACAGTCAGATGGATATCACACGGCCCCTGGAGCAGCAGGATTTTATGGTTTCCTAATTCAGGCTAATCGTGTTTAGCAGAGGGTGCTTCCCATATCACTGTCATCTCCACAGGTTACAGGACTCTGCAGTATCACGTCAACTGATTAGAGGTTGATTCAGTGCCTTGCAAAAGTATTCACCCCCGTTGGTGTTTGTCCTGTTTTGTCGCATTACAAGCTGGAATTAAAATGGATTTTTGGAGGGTGAGCACCATTTGATTTACACAACATGCCTACAACTTTAAAGGTGTACTTTTTTGTGACACAAGCAATAATTAAGATGAAAAAACAGAAATCTGGAGTGTGCATAAGTATTCACCGCCAAAGTCAATACTTTGTAGAGCCACCTTTTGCTGCAATTCCAGCTGCAAGTCTCTTGGGGTATGTCTCTATTAGCTTAGCACATCTAGCCACTGGGATTTTTGCCCATTCCTCAAGGCAAAACTGCTCCAACTCCTTCAAGTTAGATGGGTTGCGTTGGTGTACAGCAATCTTCAAGTTATGCCACAGATTCTCAATTGGATTGAGGTCTGGGCTTTGATTAGGCCATTCCAAGATATTTAAATGTTTCCCTTTAAACCACCCCAGTGTAGCTTTAGCAGTATGTTTAGGGTCATTGTCCTGCTGGAACGTGAACCTTCATCCCAGTCTCAAACCTCTGGCCGACTCAAACAGGTTTTCCTCCAGAATTGCCCTGTATTTAGTGCCAGCCATCTTTCCTTCAGCCCTGACCAGCTTTCCTGTCCCTGCAGATGAAAAACATCCCCACAGCATGATGCTGCCACCACCATGCTTCACTGTAGGAATGGTGTTGGGTTTGTGCCACACATGGCGTTTCCCATGATGGCCCGAAAGATCAATTTTAGTCTCATTTGACCAGAGAATCTTCTTCCATGTGTTTGGGGAGTCTGCCACATGCTGCTGGGCAAACTCCAAGCATGTTTTTTTTTTTTCTTTAAGCAGAGGCTTTTTTTCTGACCACTCTTCCATAAAGTCCCGCTCTGTGGCGTGTATGGCTTAAAGTGGTCCTATGGACAGATACTCCCATGTGACACTTTGATTGCACACAGGTGGATCTTATAATTCAAATAATCATGTGACTTATGAAGTGAATTGGTTGGACCAGCTCTTATTTAGGGGTTTCATACAAAAAAGGGGTGAATACGTATGCACACTCCAGATTTTTTTTTTTTTGGGGGGGGGGGGGTCATCTTAATTATTGTTTGTGTCACAATTTAAAAAAAAAATCACCTTTAAAGTTGTAGGCATGTTGTGTAAATCAAATGGTGCTAAGCCTCCAAAAATCCATTTTAATTCCAGCTTGTAATGCAACAAAACAGGACAAACACCAAGGGGGATGAATACTTTTGCAAAACACTGTAACTATCTCCACAGGAAGGTGAATGTCATGAGCAGAATGTTAGAGCCAGGTCAGCAAGCAGGAGGACAAACAGCGGGACTCTCAGGAATGGAGTGTGAATGGAGCATGATCTCTATAATGTAAGTGACAACAGGAACTAAGTTGTTTCCTAAACATAAATGTAACTGGACTTCCGGTGGAGCGAGCACCTAAGATGGCCACGTAGGGGAATCCACTGCAAAACCGCTTACCTACCCCCTCCTTTAATAATGACTGACATATCCTAAATACGGAAAATAAGTGTGTGGAGGATTCTAACTTCATATTAATATGCAACCAGTCCAAAAAACGCTTACACAGTATGGCTTGAGAAGTGTAACTCGACAGATCCAGGAGGGTACAGAGCATATGGCAGCTACCCCGGACCCACCACGGATGGATACCGCAGCTGAGCTAATGAGCATTAAAACGCTGCTACAAGGCATCTCATCCAGTATGAGCGGGTTAAAAACAGAGATGGATGCAGTTCAAACAGCTGTGGAGAAACTGGGAATTCGAGTGGCTGAAGCTGAGACTCGTATTTCAGCCCTTGAAGATCAAGGCCAAAGCCTGAGTGTCACGGTGAACATGGCTACCAAAACAATCGCCCAACTTCAGGAGAAAATAACGTACTTAGAAGACACCGGCCGCCGTAATAATGTCCGTATAGTTGGAGTAGTGGAGGGCGCCGAAGGAGGAGACGTGCAAAAGTTTGTGCGGACATTTTTGGAGGAAACATTGGATATCGAAATGGGCCCGGACTTTGAGATTAAGCACGCCCACAGAACAGGTCAGCAGGGCAACAGAGACCGGCGTATCCTGGTGCGTTTCCTGAGGTTTGAAGCCAGAGAAGCAGTGCTAAGGGCAGCCCGGGAGAAGGAGCAGGTGGAATGGAGAGTCAAGCGGGTATCTTTTTTTCAGGATCTTTCACAGGATATTATTCAGAGGCGCAAAAAGTTTGATGGAGTAAAGAGACAGCTGCAGAAGAAGGGGCTTCGGTACATCATGTTATACCCAGCCATGCTGAGAGTTGTGGCGGATAATATCCGGCATACCTTCGCTTCTCCGGAGGAGGTGAGAAGCTTCATTTCTAAGCGAGCCTCATGAAGATCCCAATGCGACATGGAGGATATTATTGATGTTGGGTGAGCCGTTTCTAGGCTCCGTTTAGAGGACACAAATTCCTGTTCTTTATAAGATTTAGGTGGTGGACTTATTTCATTTGGTTGCTTGTATAAAATACACACCTAGTTAAGTTCTGTATATGATAATAGGTGTGTGTATTTGATAGGGATGGAGGAGGAGGGGAGGTGTTCGGTGGGTCAGGACTCTGAGTTCCACGGACGTATTAGTCTGTTGTTTTGGTTTAAGGGATTATGGAGAACCACTCTGTTTTCTTGAGGTTCTCACATGTGTGTCTCAGTTTCTATGTGTGGGTTTTGTTTTTTTGTTTGTTTTTTTCATATGTGCACGTTTCTTAGACAGGGAGACATTGAATTCAGGTCGGTTCTCACATTACCACCCTCATTAATATGCATTTCAGAGCTTGATGAGATGGTCGAGGGTAAAATAGTAGAAGTGTTACCGTATGTTAATATGGCAGACATGCTTAAGTTACTATCGTGGAATATTAAAGTGGCGAATCTTGCTATTAAGAGGAAGAAACTTCTATATCTAAAACAAAAGAAGGTAGACATCTGCTTTTTGCAGGAGACTCATTTAAATAATGAAGAGTCAACTAAGTTACAAAGGGATTGGGTGGGTAAAATATTTTATAGTGCCTACTCATCTTGCCAGCGGGGTGTATGTATATTGTTTCGTAAAAATCTAAACATTACTATCCACAAGTAACTCTCGGACAGGGAAGGCAGGTGGGTGGCTGTCAGTGTTGATCTGTTTGGCAGTAGGTGCTCTCTTACGGTATTAATATCTATGCACCAAATATAGATTTTCCATTTTTTTTTTGCTGACATATGCAATGTTGTGGCGGTATGGTGGTGTAGTGGTTAGCGCTGTCGCCTCACAGCAAGAAGGTCCGGGTTCGAGCCCCGTGGCCGGTGAGGGCCTTTCTGTGTGGAGTTTGCATGTTCTCCCCATGTCCGTGTGGGTTTCCTCCGGGTGCTCCGGTTTCCCCCACAGTCCAAAGACATGCAGGTTAGGTTAACTGGTGACTCTAAATTGACCGTAGGTGTGAATGTGAGTGTGAATGGTTGTCTGTGTCTATGTGTCAGCCCTGTGATGACCTGGCGACTTGTCCAGGGTGTACCCCGCCTTTCACCCGTAGTCAGCTGGGATAGACTCCAGCTTGCTCGCGACCCTGTAGAACAGGATAAAGCGGCTAGAGATAATGAGATGAGAATGAGATGCAATATTGTGAAACAAATGGGGAATACTTCCGTTATTATTGGGGGGGGATTTCAATCAGGTTAGAGACCCAACTCTAGATAAGTCAAAAGTTGCTAATACAAGATTAGTATATAAATCTCAAATAGCTATTGATGTTTTAGAAGAGGAGATGGGTCTAGTCGATATTTGGAGGATTTTACACCCCCAGGATAGGGAGTACACCTTCTACTCTAACCCACATGCTTCATATTCGTGTATAGACTATTTTCTAATATCTAAACAATTAGTGAGTACAACTGTTTCTGCTTCAATTGGTAATATTGTACTGTCAGATCACGCCCAAGTTGAAGTGATGTTAGTTTCAGGGTCCTTATTTGAAACCCCTAGAAACTGTTGGAGACTCAACACTTCGCTGCTCCGAAATGAAAAATCCTATAACTTTATTAGAAAGGAAATTATTGAGTATTGGGAATTTAATGAAGGGTCAACTTCTAACCCAGGTCTAGAATGGGATGCATTTAAAGCCTGCTTGAGGGGGTCGCTTAATACAACACTGTTCCTATTTGAAAAAACAAACTGCTATACAATTACTTGAATTGGATAAAGGAATTAAATTTCTTGAAAAAATATATGTGTCCCAGTTAGATCCAGCAGTGTTTACGCAATTAAATAAAATGAAACTGGAACTAAACTCTATCCTACAGAAGAAGGCAGAGTATGCATTGTTTCAGTGTAGACAGAGGTACTATGACCGAGGGGAAGCGGCTGGGAGATTTCTGGCCCAGAGAGTAAAACAGCAGTACAATCGCACTTTAATAACTTCCGTGGAGAATGAATAGGGGACCTTAGTAACTGACAGCGGGGAGATTAACGAAACATTTAGGGTATTTTACCAAGAATTGTATTCGTCACAGGGCACAGTAGATCAGGAGGATATAGATAAGTTTTTATTACAGGGGCATCTGCCGACCTTGTCCGAGGAAAAACAAAAAGAAATAGGGGGAGATATCACATCAGAAGAGGTTCAGCAAGCTAAAAGGAAAATGATCTCTGGGAAGTCCCCTGGGGAGGATGGGCTACTGACAGATTTTTATAAAGAATTTGTGGACCTGATAGCACCAAGGTTAGTGATAGTATTCAGGGATGCAATTGAAAGGGGCAAGATGCCAGAAAGCATGCAATCGGCTGTAATTACCCTGATACATAAAAAAGGTAAAAATGCGCAGCAATGTGGAAGCTACCGCCCAGTGTCTCTAATAAATGTAGATGCTAAAATATTAGCTAAGATACTAGCTGTGAGGCTGGAGGAACATATGCCTAGTCTTATACATCCAGACCAAGTTGGTTTAATTCGAGGAAGGTCCTCAGCGGATAATGTTCGTAGGTTACTTCATTTAATTTGGCAAGTAAGGAATAACCTTGATCCTGTGGTTACTTTCTCTCTCGACGCTGAGAAAGCGTTTGATAGAGTGGAGTGGAGATACTTGTTCAGGACGCTATTTAGGTTCGGATTAGGCTCCTCATTTATAAAATGGGTTGGACTTCTATATTGTAACCCCAAGGCCTCAGTGTTAACAAATGGAAGGGTATCCCCACATCTCCCTCTGCACCGGGGTACAAGACAGGGCTGCCCCTTGAGCCCCCTAATTTTTGCATTGGCGTTAGAACCCTTGGCAGCTGCCATTAGGAATAACACAAATATCAAGGGTATCCAAGTGGGAAAGATGGAACACAAATTACTTTTGTATGCGGATGATATTTTGTTACTGACCTCAAATCCAGAAACAGCTGTCCCTCAAATTTTGTCTTTGATCGATACTTTCTCCCATATCTCAGGTTACAAAATAAATTGGGGAAAATCAGAGGCAATGCCTCTGTCTAGGTTATGCCCACCTAGCATTAGACAGAACTGGCAGTTTACATGGCTTCCTTCAGGTTTAGTGTATCTAGGGATAAAGCTTACACCAGGTTTAAAAGACATAATGACTGAGAACATTCTCCCCCTACTTCTGAAAATCGAGAGCACTCTACAAAACTGGGCTAAAACAGGGTTATCTTTGCTGGGAAAAATAAATATTCTTAAAATGATGGTTGTTCCACAACTGAATTATATCATATATTTATTACCCATGAGCTTCCCTCCCCTACTACTCATCTCATCTCATTATCTCTAGCCGCTTTATCCTTCTACAGGGTCGCAGGCAAGCTGGAGCCTATCCCAGCTGACTACGGGCGAAAGGCGGGGTACACCCTGGACAAGTCGCCAGGTCATCACAGGGCTGACACATAGACACAGACAACCATTCACACTCACATTCACACCTACGCTCAATTTAGAGTCACCAGTTAACCTAACCTGCATGTCTTTGGACTGTGGGGGAAACCGGAGCACCCGGAGGAAACCCGCGCGGACACAGGGAGAACATGCAAACTCCGCACAGAAAGGCCCTCGCCGGCCCCAGGGCTCGAACCCAGGACCTTCTTGCTGTGAGGTGACAGCGCTAACCACTACACCACCGTGCCGCCCCCCCACTACTTAAAAGATTTAATGCAGCGGTAGTTACCTTTTTGTGGGGACGTAAAAGACCCCGTTTAAATAGAATTTAAATGTATGCTGCAAAGGAGGATGGAGGCCTCAACCTGCCAAGAGTGGACTGGTACCACTATGCCTTCTCTCTTAATCAATTGGCCAAAATAAATATTGCAGAGGACCAAGTTCCGGGTTGGGTCTCGATTGAAAAAGAACTCACTGAACCAATCCCATTATTGGCTTTTATTTCACAAAACGGGGGAGAAATTCCAACTCGGAATCCATTATTGTTGTTTGCAAGAGAAACCTGGCAAGCATCACATCGTCTCATTGGTCTTAACCCGTTTTTTACTAGAAGGTCGTCTTTATGGCATAACAAACTACTGAAAGTGGGTAAAAAAACTCTTTACTGGGAATTATGGGCTGAAGCAGGGATTACTTTTATTGGAGATGTTTTCGAGGGTGGTAATTTTATGGGTTTTGAACAAATGGTAACTAAATATATAATCCCTAGATGAGACTTTTGGAAATGTTTGCAATTAAGAAGCTGTATAATGTCTGCTCAAAGGAAACTCCCCCTATTGCCTCAAACAGAGCTACAAAGACTAGTACAGGGAGATCAGGGGACGAGAGGTGGGGCATCTAGATATTATAGTCTTATGAGGCAATCTCACCCACCTAAACTAGAGGGTCTCAAGAGAGCATGGAAGGCAGATTTACAGGGTGAGATAATTCTGGAGAAATGGAAGGAAATAATTGGATCCTGGTATAAGACATCTAGAGAGGTGTAGACCTGCTTAATTACGTATAAAATCATACATAGGATGTATTGGACTCCTTGTAAGATGGCAAGATTAAAGCTCTGTGAATCCGAGATATGCTGGAGATGTGAGAGGAGTAGAGGAACACTTTTACACATGCTGCATGAATGTGAAATGACACAAAACCTATGGGAAAGAATAATATTATTCATTAACAAAGTACTCAGGACAGATTTATCTCAGAGCCCCGCTTCATGTATTCTAGGCATAATAACAGAGGGAGTAGAGTTATTATCCCAGCAAATTCAGTGGTGTAGGGTGGCCCTTATTACGGGATGTAGGATTGTTCTCAGACACTGGAAGTCAAAAAGTGCTATCCCATTTAATGAATGGATGGGAGAAATGACCAAAATAGCCAGCTATGAATAATTGATTTTTAGGCTGAACAATAGGGAGGAGGTATTTATGAAAATATGGGGTCCATACAGGCGGCACGGTGGTGTAGTGGTTAGCGCTGTCGCCTCACAGCAAGAAGGTCCGGGTTCGAGCCCCGGGGCCGGCGAGGGCCTTTCTGTGTGGAGTTTGCATGTTCTCCCCGTGTCCGCGTGGGTTTCCTCCGGGTGCTCCGGTTTCCCCCACAGTCCAAAGACATGCAGGTTAGGTTAACTGGCGACTCTAAATTGACCGTAGGTGTGAATGTGAGTGTGAATGGTTGTCTGTGTCTATGTGTCAGCCCTGTGATGACCTGGCAACTTGTCCAGGGTGTACCCCGCCTTTCGCCCGTAGACAGCTGGGATAGGCTCCAGCTTGCCTGCGACCCTGTAGAACAGGATAAAGCGGCTAGAGATGATGAGATGAGATGTAACTAGAAAGGGATAAAAAGTAATATGTACTTATACTGTATATTTAGTCAGTGCCTAAAAGCAGAGCTCCTGATGAGTTTATGAGCCAAATATTTGCAAGGGCACAAACTCACCCTGAATAGAATAATAATATTACAGCACAGTGAATGAACCATCGAATTGTGTCGAGTCGAGTTTTTCACCTCAATAAATCACTGCATTGTCTTGTGACAGTGAGACCAATAATGAGAGACACATCATAGTTACGATACATATGTATTCCTTTCTTTGATGCCACACGCCATGCGCCAGAAACAACACCATGACATTTATTATGGTGTGACTCTGCTGGGCGCCTGGTGGACAGCAGTGAATCGGTACTTTCACTTTACGTCACTACTGTAGAGTTACCGTCCAGTATCACACACCATACATCAAACAGCTGTCTAGTTTCATTGGCCACTTCCACATGTTTTGGAACTTGGAGCACAGTTGTGGATTGCAAAGCACGCATACGCCATCAGGACTAATCACCATGCACCTGTTCCTGATTAGAGCTCAATCACAGTGCAGACATTTATATAAGGATTCTCAGTAACACAGAGACTTTGCAAAAGCCTTGTATTTTGTGTCACTTTCCTGGTTTTGACCCTGTTTGTGTTTTTGGACTGTGAGTATTGAATGCCCTCTGATATCCTGTCTGTCTGTGCCTCACTCCACCACTGCCTGCTTTCCAACAAATCTCATTACTTTTATGGGGGTTGAATACTTCTGCAAGGCAATGTAAAAATTGCACACGATTGTAAATTTCCATAAAATGGTTCGACATGTAACATTTACCACATATGGTATGAATATGAGAATGCTACACAAGCTGTTGACATTGCATACTTGCCAACTCAACTGATTCATGCGGTAGTCTACCGATTTTATTCCTAAGAACTACTGCATTACAAAATAATCAGTGAACACTGTTGGATTCGCTTTTCTGATCTTGCTTCAGCTGTTTTCAGCACAGGGGATACGAGTATATAGCGTCAGTTATTCTATTCACATTCACTGGATATGAGCAATTGTACACTCTGGTTATTCTATGACTAGGATATCAGCTCATATACCGCGAGTAGAGAAAAACAAAATGGTGGAGTGTGTTGCTGAACCAACCAAGGACGAAATAAGAACTCAACTTGAAAACAAAACCCAAAGTATTTAAAAGCTCTTCTATCTCAAGTATTTAAAATCAAGTATTTAAAAGAAACAGAAATACCTAAAAGAATATAGTCCGTCCGTCCCCCAATCTCCTGTTCCACACTCCAGTCCAGTCAGTGGCAGTAATGCACCTTTAAGTTGGTTTGCCAACTGCCAAAAAACCCTGAAGAAGAAGAAGAAGAAGAAGAGACCAGGGCCGCGTTAACCCTTGCCGAGGCCCTGGGCAGACACACCCCCGAGGCCCCACCCCTGCCTGTTGTCAACTGCGCTCAGCAAATTCAGCCCCTCAGACATGCCTGTCTTAAATAATGACAGTGGCACAATTAGAAATACTATTGAACGATAAAACTTTATATCCATCAACACCTATTTAATCAAGAAAAAGCAATGGTGAAATAGGCAATTGCATGGTGAAAAAATCCATCAGACATCACGGTTAACAAGTCTGGGTAACTAAAGTTTAGCCTCAAGAAGCCTTTGAATGAGTGAGTCAATGAACAACATGTCAAGAACATAACCGAGGCCTACAACAGTTTCTTTAGTATTCAGAACAAGAACATTCATTTGGTATATAACCGTTCGTTTTCATTTTGGAATCCAGGCGACTTTTAACTTGTGAAAACAAAGAGCGATAACAAAGAAAGAAAAATATCTTGCTTCTCAGAAATAAATCTCAAAATATTAGGCTATGTGAAACATTTCATCCTTTCACACACGTAATGTCCCAAACAGCAGTGGCACACAGCTTTGCGTATTCAGTTTGACAGCCATGGGTCAACTTACAAGGGCACTTTCCTACTTTTCTGGAAAGTGAAGTCATTAATTAAATCATTGAACTCAAGCTGGCGTAGCGTGTGAAGCAGTGGCGGCTGCTGGTTTTTAAAACAGGGGAAGCCCATTTTACGCATTCATCGTAAAACCTGTAGGCCGGATATCAAAGCATAGAAAGGTGTGCCCCATTAGCATAGTGAACTAGACAACCCTACCTAGTGGCAGAAAGTATTTTTACTTGTACATTTCATGTTATAGTCTGGCTTGCCAGGCTAGTGCCACATATCCTTAATCAAAAATATCAAACATCCAAAAATCACTGGCTATTCAACGAAGAGCCTTGAACATCATACCCTGATATGCAACACAGAGTCTTTAACACAACACCCAGCTGTGCAACACATCCTTGAACATCTTCTGCAACACAGTCTGGAAATTCATAACCAGGTAGGCTATGCAACACACAGAACCTTGAATATTATACCCAGGTATAACCTATAACACAGAGCCCACCATTCTCTTAACATTACTGAACAATATACACACTTCAGATTCATGAACATGAACACTATTTATACACAAATTCTGCCCTCTGCTCCTTTTCCAGAAAATGGTCTGTGACCCTGTCATACCAGCTGGTTGTGCTTTCCAGAGACTTCACCAATTTCTGTTAGCAGCTAGCACTGCAGATCCCAATAAGGCTCAAGCTAGCCTACAACCAGATTGAACTACAAAAGAAATAAACGAGTGAATTCACGAATGATCAAACTGATAGAATGGATGAAAGTTAACAGAGCACAACGAGTAATATTTACATTTATTTACAGAGTAATGTACAGAGACATCAATGAGAAGAAACGTTTATATGAAAAGAAATTCGGACAGCACTTTAGGACATGACTACACTTTCTCGACATCCGCTAGGGACTGACTGATCATACTTCCGTGTTCCTCGCCGAAGTACCGCCCTCCTCATGTCTTTCAAACACTACCTCCAATAATCCTTTATCAGCCCAGCTTCTTGTCCCTCCCACTGTCTCGTTTAGTCCCAGAGAAGCCCGGCTTCCCTGGAAGTGACGATTTTGTTGATTTTAACCAATAACAACTAGCCGAAATTGGCTGTTCAGAGCCATCTCGTAGACTGCAACGGATACCTGGCTGCCAGTCAGTGTTGCCAGATACTGCTGACGTTTTCCATCCCAAAATATGTTCAAAACCTGTCAAAATGCACTTAAAACCGCCCAATCTGGCAACACTGCTGCCAGTCCATAGAGCCCATTGAAATAAGAAAGGTTACAGCCTGGCAGCAAAGGTGATTCTCATAGCGAACTGCAAGTTCGTCAGACATCACTCAAATAAGTTACAGGATAGTTATGAACATAAATACAATCTTGGGCATATATTATGTTATGCAAGTTATTGTTTTAATGAGAATTCAACGTCGTAGATGCCGCAGTTTGGGGAGAGAATTTTAGGGGAAGCTCGGCTTCCCTTGTTGTCTCTGAGAAATCGCCCCTGGTGTGAAGACATGGTGGACAGTGATCATATTGACAATGACGGGTGATTTATGCGACGGGACAAGGTGGGTTTCCTTACGGGTGGCGAAATGCATCAAAAATGTTATCAATATGATCAAAACTTCTGAAAATATCATTTCATATTTTCCGATCTCGCCACCTCCGAGGCCCCCTAGTGGCCGAGGCCCTGGGCAGCTGCCCATGAAGCCCATTAGGATAACGCGTCCTTGGAAGAGACCCCCAAAAATTAAAAAAAAAAGTAACAAAATATGGAATAAAAGTATTTGATGGTAAGAGCATATCTTTTTGTTAACTTTTCAAGAATTATTATTGCATTTTTCACAAATTGCTCCTGTCATTTCACCGGCTTCTTTACATTCTAAGTGGAAATGATTTTGTCGGACATTTTGTACTGTATAAAGGTTTTATTGATTGAATTTGCAAAAAAATAAAAATGTTCTGTTTCTCAAAATCCAGTGAATGTGGATAGAATAAAACAGTTATTCCACTCAATCTCATTGTACATGGATTATAGACAACTCGGTGCGACGCGCCTCATTGGCTATCAGCTCATATACGACTTGATTTCATTGGATAACTGTGAAATAGTCGTATTAAGTGAAACCAAGAGCCAATGGAATGGTATAATGATAATGATGTTGAATCTAAATTTAATTTAATCTAAATCTAATGCATACGTCGGTCCGATTTCCCGATCAATTTTCATCAAATATGACACTCAGAATGCATGAGAATGCGCCATTTTACACTTTTTTTTCCCAAAAATTTCTGGGGGGGCGGCATGTCCCTGGAACTCTTAGAAGGGTGCAACTGCATCACGGCAAGTATGCACAACATCCTGACAGGAGAAAGTGATGAGTTGAAGACGTATGTAGAGTTCAATTAATGTTTGTATAAAACAGCCAGGGGAAAAAAAAAACACGGCTGAAGCAGATTTGATGTTGGAGAGAGAAGAGATCAGATCTTCACACACCTGCTGAGAACATGAAGATGAATTGTGTGTTTCTGGTTCCTGGGCTTTGTCCTGATCATGACGCTCTATTCAGACGCTCAAAGTAAGTTATTATTATTATTATTATTATTATTATTATTATTTCTGTTGTTGCTCAGCTTCTCTAGCTGGAGATGAAATAAAGATGCCAGCTGTTCACAACCAGTGGACTGAGGTGACGCCATTAACATACAAGCACCTTTCTGAGTATTCTAGCTGTTCCAAGTCGGGCTGTTTTCCGTAAGCGTTCTCCCCTGATGTTTACCCCTATTTTTGTTCAATCCAATTTTCAATCTGTTGACTGACTGTACCTCGTGCTCCCACAATAACTGGTATTACATTCACCTTCTTCATATACCACAGTCTTTTTCATCTCATCTCATCTCATTATCTCTAGCCGCTTTATCCTGTTCTACAGGGTTGCAGGCAAGCTGGATCCTATCCCAGCTGACTACGGGTGAAAGGCGGGGTTCACCCTGGACAAGTCGCCAGGTCATCACAGGGCTGACACATAGACACAGACAACCATTCACACTCACATTCACACCTACGGTCAATTTAGAGTCACCAGTTAACCTAACCTGCATGTCTTTGGACTGTGGGGAAAACCGGAGCACCCGGAGGAAACCCACGCGGACACGGAAAGAACATGCAAACTCCACACAGAAAGGCCCTCGCCGGCCCCGGGGCTCGAACCCAGGCCTTCTTGCTGTGAGGCGACAGCGCTAACCACTACACCACCGTGCCGCCCTATTATTATTATTATTGAAATATTTCTAACATGTATCTCCAAAGTTAAACAATTCAGTTTAAAGAGAAATCAGTTGAAGAAAATTATACAGAATTATAAAATATCTGATGTTTTGTAATTAATTCTGATATTTTCTATTTTTATGAAGCCGTCGTGATCATTTATATTGATGCAGTAATTACAGTGTAACCTGAACGAGCTCTTCTGTCTCTCACTCAGTGCCTGGACACCATCCCGTCTCGTGCTGTTTCGGATTCTTCCCTGGAAAGATGGACCCACCCGAGACACTGTGAGTATCTGCCCTTAAACATTAAACACATGTATTACTGTTTTATTAGGTGATAATAAAGATTTATATCTAGTAATAAATCCGCTTCACTTCTGAATGATCTGTTATAACTCGCTGTTAATGTGTGTGTGTTTCAGTGTTATGACGCCGAGGTTCCCCAGCCTGTGTTCGTAAAGACTGTAGAAAAAAATAATGGGCCGTAATTCTGCAGCTTTGATGGGAAAGAAATGCAAACCGAATAAACTTTATGTCACCCTTCATGCAAATTTTTATGCAATTCAGCTCATCATGTTTATTTCCTCGATGTGAAGCTTCAGTTCAGTGTTATTGAATGCTACAAATAAAAAATGCATATAATGCACGCTGACTACACTGTATGATTTCATAACATTAAAGTGCATCCTGTCATGAGAAAATCGTTAACTATGAGGTTATGTGATGAAGTGGAGTTACCGTTACCTCTACAGAAGTTTATTATTTTCTGAGAACAGCACCTCGTTATCTTTATTTATTGCACACCACAGAATTTACATAATTTACCATTTTTATTCATTAAAGAATAACGTGTCAGTTTGTCATTACATTGGCAAAGGAGAATTCTAAAGAAATAAAAGATAAGCTTATAGATTTTCATTAATAAGGATTGGAAATAAGTGTTTTTACACTTTATTGTGTTATCTTAGTTTAGTTTCATATTTTTCAGTTGTATTGTATTTGTCTACTTTATTTCTGATTTGCATGGGATTTTTACCTGAATAAATGCTATCTATCTATCCATCTATCTATCTATCTAAGGAACAGAGTGTAAAATGATAAGAGGTTGGAAATCCCAGTCAGCACTGTCAGATCAATAATGAGGAAGCAGAAGCTGCATCACACCACCCAAACACTACCAAGATGAGACCCTCCATCAAAACCCAGCACAAACAAGACAGAGACTGGTGAGTGAAGCCGCAGCGAGGGCACCAGTCATTCTGGAGTACCGCAGCTGATGAATGAAGGTGCATCAGAGAACCATTTCCAGAGATCAGTGTAATTAGGGTCTGTATGACAGGATGGCTAGAAAGAAACCACTGTTCAAGAAGAGATATATGAAAGCACAAATGATCCAGTGAAGATGTGTTTGTGGTGTAATGAGACCAAGATACTGTACCTGTGCGAGTTTCAGAGTGTGATGTGTGTTGCAAACCTAACAGGTCATACTTTAATTCACACCATCTCTAAAATGAAACAAGATGGTGGTTGCATCATGCAATGGAGACACTTTTCATCCTCAGCACGGTGGTGTAGTGGTTAGCACTGTTGTCTCACAGCAAGAAGGTTCTGGGTTCAAGCCCAGCGGCCGGCGAGGGCCTTTCTGTGTGGAGTTTGCATGTTCTCCCCGTGTCCGCGTGGGTTTCCTCCGGGTGCTCCGGTTTCCCCCACAGTCCAAAGACATGCAGGTTAGGTTAACTGGTGACTCTAAATTGAGCGTAGGTGTGAATATGAGTGTGAATGGTTGTCTGTGTCTATGTGTCAGCCCTGTGATGACCTGGCGACTTGTCCAGGGTGTACCCCGCCTTTTGCCCGTAGTCAGCTGGGATAGGCTCCAGCTTGCCTGCGACCCTGTACAGGATAAGTGGCTACAGATAATGGATGGATAAAAGGATGTCAATGAATACTTAAGACTTTTTTTTTGTCATACAAAAAACCAGGATCTTTGCAGCTAGAGGTCACGTGCTTGGATACCACATAGCAACGCCATACTGGAGAGCAAGTGCTCAGGTAAACAAAACCCTCAACAAGGTCAGGAACTAAAGTTTCAGCACTTTATATCTCTCCTTTTCTAGAAGAATTCACCATGATGCTAACACATTACATTACAGGCATTTAGCAGACGCTCTTATCCAGAGCGATGTACAACGTACCCAGAGCAGCCTGAGGAGCAGCTGGGGGTTAGGTGTCTTGCTCAAGGGCACTTCAGCCGTTCCTGCTGGTCCAGGGAAATGAACCAGTGACCTTTTGGTCCCAAAGCTGCTTCCCTAACCATTAGACCAGAGCTTCCCCATTGATTGATCATTGATCATTTTACATGACATGTTTTTGTTTGTTTTTATTCACTGAGAAAAGCAGTCTTTTTTGACAGAAATCACTTTGCTATGACAACTGGATTGTTTACTAGTATCCGTGTCAGGACTGCGTATGCGTTATCTCGCCGAGTGAGATTTAAACTTCATAAAAGTGAAGTCTGTTGATTTGTGGATTTTGTTGCCAGTAGAAATCACATGGTTACAGAAAATTTCTGATGAGATTTTTAGAATTAGAAGCCTTTATTTGTTACATAATATATATACACACACACATGCAGCTGATAATAAGGGGGAAAGAGCTGAGAGGAGGAGGGAAGTCAAGCTTCATGTTATCATCGCTGGAATATTGTTCGTTTATATCTTCAAGACGTGGCCAAACCTTACAAAAACAACTATATACCTTGAAACCTTTTATTATGGAGCTGCTTGGAGCTGTTAGAATTACAGTAAATGCTTTTACAAGGTTTATTTGGTGTACACACCTTGCAAAGTCACCATGTTGTTTGGCTGCAAAGATCCAAATGCTGTCTGTTGAAACTCAATGCCTTTGCGATAAAATAATCTCATCTCATTATCTCTAGCCACTTTATCCTTCTACAGGGTCGCAGGCAAGCTGGAGCCTATCCCAGCTGACTACGGGCGAAAGGCGGGGTACACCCTGGACAAGTCGCCAGGTCATCACAGGGCTGACACATAGACACAGACAACCATTCACACTCACATTCACACCTACGCTCAATTTAGAGTCACCAGTTAACCTAACCTGCATGTCTTTGGACTGTGGAGGAAACCGGAGCACCCGGAGGAAACCCACACGGACACGGGGAGAACATGCAAACTCCGCACAGAAAGGCCCTCACCGGCCACGGGGCTCGAACCCAGAACCCTCTTGCTGTGAGGCGACAGCGCTAACCACTACACCACCGTGCCGCCCACGCGATAAAATCATGTTTTTCTATAAAAATGAGCTAAAACTAAATATAGAAAACTACACTGACAATTCTCCTAGAAAAGGAATGATATTAAGCGTCACAAACTGCTGAAACTTTTGTGCTCGACCATGTTGAGGATTTTGTTTACCTGAACGCTTGCTCTCCAGTATGGTGTTGCTATGTGGGATCCAAGCACATGACCTCTAGCTGCAAACAGCTGATTAACACTGCCTTCCAGCAGGACAATGCAATGGAGAAATGGTTAAAAACACCAAACATCAAAAAACTTGGTACCCTATGTGTACATGTGGCTGCTGCTTATAAATAAAATAGTTTTCTGATCCCATGTCCATACAGTAAATACAGCATATATACATGTTATCAATTCTACTCGCCTTATCTCTTGCAAACATCACCAAGCTGTGAGCAGCATCAGGGTTTGGAGTATTTTGGTTACCAATCTGGTTTACTGTGTTTTGTTCAAAATACAGTGCTGTGAACTCAATCTATTTTCAAAATAGTAAGAAAGAAAGCACTTGTTCATGAATTGTCTTAGAAGTATTATTTAGTACTAATAAGATAAGATAAGATAAGATAAGATAAGATAAGATAAGATAAGATAAGATAAGATAAGATAAGATAAGATAAGATAAGATAAGATAATGCAGCCCTGTGGGAATTTGGGGTTACTGAATTCCTAAGTGATACTTTTATTTTTATTTTGTTTATTGACTTTTAAAATGTGAATGTTATGTTAAAACTGTGAAAACTATGTGTACATGTGAAAATAATTAAGTTTGTAAAGCACTTACCTGTTATGTTGGTCAATCAGAGTTGGGGTTGGAGGTCGAGAAGGAACAGGAAGTGGTGGTAGTGAGGAGAAGAGCAAGCGGGAGAGAACGAGAGATGAGTAGGCAGTTACACAGTGACACTGGTGAACTGTAGAGTTGGCAAAATGCTAAGTTTATGTATGTAAGGGTAAATGTTTAGTGACAAATGGACAGTGAGTCGCGTATGGACATTCTGCCTGAGCATAGTAGTGTTGCACGTGATTTATATGGAATACTTTGGCTAAAAGTTTCCCGCGAGGATACCGTGAGTGCTAGTCAACCCAACTTAGCTCGTTGGAGTTCTACTTGGACTGTGCAAGCGAGTGGCCTGCCCGGCCCTACTTCAGTGTTCAGACCAGCGGATTCCAATCCTCAGAGGCACATTCGTTTGGCTGTGACAACAACACCTGTTTCCCCCAGCACAGCCAGTGCTGCGAGGGTACCAAGAAGCTGACGACAATGACGACAGCTGCAGTGAGTTTTATTTCATGCGCCACAGAGTGAAGCGGCCATGTTGTTTAAGGTCTCTCTGCTCCCAAGTCACGCTACAGGCCTGCATCTCTCTCTGACTGACACCTTGCTTTGGTTGGGTACCCTTTTCATTTTCGTTTATTTGGAAATATTTCAGTTTAGTTTTATAAACTGCCGGCTTTAGGATAAGGTTTAGCCTAGGGGTTTTATTTTTGCTATCGCTACTGAAGTGAAACTTTTGAGTTGAACTGCAAGTGAAAGTCTCATCTCATTATCTCTAGCCGCTTTATCCTGTTCTACAGGGTCGCAGGCAAGCTGGAGCCTATCCCAGCTGACTACGGGTGAAAGGCGGGGTACACCCTGGACAAGTCGCCAGGTCATCACAGGGCTGACACATAGACACAGACAACCATTCACACTCACATTCACACCTACGGTCAATTTCGAGTCACCAGTTAACCTAACCTGCATGTCTTTGGACTGTGGGGGAAACTGGAGCACCTGGAGGAAACCCACGCAGACACGGGGAGAACATGCAAACTCTGCACAGAAAGGCCCTCATCGGCCACGGGGCTTGAACCCGGACCTTCTTGCTGTGAGGCGACAGCGCCAACCACTACACCACCGTGCCGCCCTGATCTGGACAGTATTATTGATTATTGTGAGGATCATCTGGTGCTGTGCTTGATGAGGTGCTGGTTGTACAGTCTCACAGCAGTAGGGAGGATGGAGCTGCTGTATCTCTCCTTAACACACTGCAGATGGAGGAGCCGGTCACTGAAGGAGCTGCCCAGTGCTGCCCCTGTCTCCTGCAGTGGATGGGAGGTGTTCGCCATTAAGGATGACAACTTGGCCAACATCCTCCTCTCCCCCACTATGTCCACTGAGTCCAGTGCACAGCCCAGGACAGATCCTGCCTTCCTAATCAGTTTGTTCAGTTTTTTCCTCTGTGCTGTTGTGATACTGCTTCTCCAACAGACAACTCCATAGAATATGGCTGATGCCACCACAGAGTCATAAAAAGAGTCCCGAAGTGGACCCTGTACTCCAAAGGCCCTGAGCCTCCTCAGCAGGTGGAGTCTGCTCTGGCCTTTCTTGTACAGGATGTGTGTGTGTGTGATCAGTGCAGTCCAGTTTATTGTTCAGATGAACACCCAGGTACTTGTAGCTCCTAACAATCTCAATGTCCTTTCCCTGAATGTTCACTGGGGTAGGTGAAGAGAACCTCGTCCTGTGGAAATCCACGACTAGTTCCATGGTTTTACTTGTATTGATCTGGAGGGAGTTCCGTTGGCACCAGTCCACAAAGTTCCTTGTCAGTTCTCTGTACTTGCCATCATCTCCATCTAGAATATAGCCCACAATAGCAGAGTCATCAGAGAACTTCTGTAGATGACAGGTAGTTGTATTGTATCTAAAGTCTGCAGTGTAAAGTATGAACAAAAATGGGGCCAGGACTGTCCCCTGTGGAGCCTCTGTGCTGCAAAGAATGGTGTCTGACACAGTCCTTTAGTCTCACATACTGTGATCTGTTTGTGAGATAGTCCATAGTCCACGAGGTAAGATGATGGTCCACCCCTGCGCTTTCCATATTACTCCTCAGAAGAGTCATCTGGATGGTGTTGAAGGCACTGGATAGATCAAAGAACATGATTCTAACAGTGCTTCCTGCCTTTTCAAGATGAGAGAGAGATCTATGAAGCAGGTAGATGACTGCGGTTTTTGGTATCACAACTACACACGACATCTTCCAAAGGACCAGCATTCTTTCCTGTTCCAGGCTCAAGTTGAAAATGTCCCACACTATTCCACACAGCTGGTCAGCACAATGCCTCAGGAGCCCAGGCTTGATGCCATCAGGACCTGCAGCCTTTCTCACCTTCATCTTACTCAGTACCCTCTTGACTTGTCCTCTGTCGAAGGGCAAAGAAGAGGACAGCTGATTGCTTGGTGTTACGCATGGAGGTGTGAAGCACTGAGCTGGAGGTATGATGGTTGAGGGGTGCTTGTTTCACAAGTGTAGTGTAAAGACTGTAAAATAAAAAAAATAAAGCGAGCGGCAGAAGTTTGATATCAGCTTCTCAATATATCTGTCAAAAAGCTCAAAAAACCTTACAAAACCTTTCATTTGACCTTTCAGAAGGACCAAACAAGAGCTGTGATCATCAAAAGGTAAATTTTCTTAAAATAAACAGCACTTACGTGACATCAAATCAGTAGCCTAGGCAAACCATGAAGTGAATTCCGTTTATCTTTTTATCTGCTGATTATCTTCTGATACTACGAAGTTATAATGAGGTTTCTCTTATTTTATTTCTGCTTCTGATTGGTTCTGAAGTTTATCAAGAAGTAGAACGGGTAATCAAACTCAATCAGGAGAACTGCTGATTGGTTACGAAGGTTCGCTATTGTCACACTCATTCTTACCTTCTTACTACACGATGACATCGTGGCTTCGCCACTCATTCTTGTGTACCTTGTACTTTTGATAACACGAGATCAACTGTTCATATCGCGAGATCACGATTTGCCGTTCTGGTGATTGTAATGCTTATGCATATGCGCAGTGCGCTATTGTCACACTCATTCTTACCTTCTTACAACACGATGACATCGTGGCTTCGCCACTCATTCTTGTGTACCTTGTACCTTTGATAACATGAGATCAACTGTTCATATCGCGAGATCACGATTTGCCGTTCTGGTGATTGTAATGCTTATGCATATGCGCAGTGCGCTATTGTTACACTTATTCTTACATTCTTACAACACGATGACATCGTGGCTACTGCCTCGCTTCGCCTCTATGAGGCAGTAGCCACAAAAATCAAAGTTCACATCTGAATCTGATTAAGAATCTGTGGCAGTGTTTAAAAAACTGCAGTCAACAACCAGCCAATCAGGAAGAATGGGCAAAAATCATTCCCATACAGTGTGGAAAACTGGGAACAACTTACACCAAGAGACTTAAAGCATGTTATTAAAGACAAGTGGTTTAACAAGTCTGAAGGGGCCGAGCATTTACGTATCCAAGTTGCATTTTTCACATACTGACTCGAACAACCTGCTGAAGTATCATTTATAATCCAGACGAATCTCATTACTTTTAAGGGGGTCGAATACTTCTGCAAGTAGTAAGACACTGTAAAAACTGCACACGATTGTAAATTTCCATTAAATGCTTAGACACGTTCCTATAAATAAATAACTATTTTGGAGTTGTTCTGATGAAAAATATTGAGATCTTAGTGGTCGGAATGAGATTTTAAAAAAACGGAAGTCAGAAATGCGAGTGTCGATTTCAGTTCAGTTAATGTGAATTGTTTATTGAATGTGGATCAGACAATTTTTTCGAGGTTCGTCTTGAAAGCTGTGAATATTATTCAAAATAATCATTTATATTCTTTCACATAAACACTAGGAGGCCCTACTGAGAAATACAAAGACCTACAGAGCACAGAGAGGGGATTAGAAATAATCCTTTATTACTTTTTTATTTTGATACAGAATGGTGGATGTGAATGACAGTTAAATGCTTATTCATGTATATTTTATAATTAACATTGATTTCTCCTTCTTTGTGATGAATAAATGAGAGTTAAATTCAGCTTTATATTGCACAAATAAAGCCATTTGGTGAAACTCTGAAGAAGAGAGTGTACTGATTTAACGTTTTTACCTAATTAGCATGATTAATACTTATTAAAAACTAATTTGCATGATTTGTTTTTAATATTTTTTAAACTTTTTATTCAGTATACAACCATCCAAGGTCCTGCCAATTTGCATATAAATATCTTGAAAAATAGAAAAGTTATGAAGAAAAATACAGTTGATCTCATTGGTTAATGAGGCCCATTTTGGATCATGTGAACCTCAGACAGAATATTACAGCAGTTTAATAAAAATTAAACGGGTTTTTTTTTCAATCTTTGATTTGTAATATCTGAAGAATGGATAAACATATTTTAATTATGTAAAAAGTCTGTTCTGCATTCAATTCTGAATTCAATGAGAGCAGTTTCAAGCACTTTGGACTGAATTTGAATTTTCGTCTAGTATGCCTAATGAAAGTGCCGTGAATATTTTCTGTAAAATGTGTTAGTAAATAATCCCATGTTATTTTTTTTATCAAAAATTAAAAATAAGTGCTGGATGAAAACCCATCTATCTCATGTAAATAAAGAAACAAATTTCATTGCCCGGTGGTCATGTTTATCAGATACTTTGCCTTGCATTTACGATCAGGTTCCCTGTGGTGGTACACGGACGTTGTTCATCGTACGGACACAAAAGCTATCAAAAATCAGGTCGATACATAGCATTACCATATTCTCTGAAGTATGGAACTTCACTATGACTCCTTGTTCTTTAATATATAAAAACTGATTCATTGTCAGATTAGTATGGTATAAGATTCAGGATGTGGTTTGAGAGGAATATAATCAGTAATAGTGACTTAGCTTCATCACACCAGACTGTCATTGATTGTTTCCCCATAGTATCACAACATCCAGCTAGTGTGTATTTCCTTACACATCAGCAATTACACAAGCGTCAACTTCTGTTAAGAGTCCAGCTCTGGTCTGTGGACACGCCCTTCTTCTCACTGCATATTTTCATGACTGATATGTGGCAGCGGGGGTGTGGTCAAGCACCGGTCTGTGACAGGAGGGCGGAGCCAGGGAAGGTGAGTGGCAGAATCGCTACACCTGACGGTAGTTAACCTGTGTTTTGTGTGTTTTCCCAGTAACCGCTCCCTATTTAAGGAGGCAGAGAGAGAGCAGAGGGAGCGCAACCCGGGACCAGAACGCAGAGTGTGTGTGTGTGTGTGCTTACGCCGCATTGAAACTGAAAAGTTGTTTAATAAATAGCCTTCTCTGCCTCTAAGCGTTGTCCTGCCGTCCTCTGTGCTCCACCCATATTTTGTAAGCGCTACAGTGGTGCCGAAACCCGGGAAAAGGTGGAGCACCAACTTTGCAGCCCCATGGAATCCTCCCCGTTCGCGGACTTGGTCCACGCCCTCGCCACGGCTCAGCAGAGCCAGCACCAGGCACTCGTCAAGCTCCGAAAGGAGCAGGAGCGACGCTTCAAAGCCCTGGTGCTGGCCCAGCAGGAAGATCATGAGGCGTTCCGGCATCTCCTCGCGTCGGCGGGGTCCACCAGCGCCCCGGCCGCGGGCCCGTCTCCCCTCACCATGACCAAGATGGGCCCGCAGGACGACCCCGAGGCGTTTATCACCTTGTTCAGCAGGTCGCCGAAGCCTCGGGGTGGCCGATGGAGCAGCGCGCGGCGCGCCTCCTCCCCCTCCTGATGGGAGAGGCGCAGCTGGCCGCACTACAGCTCCCCGCCGACCCCCGGCTGGCCTACGCCGACCTTCGCCGGGCCGTCCTCCAGAGCGTGGGGCGCACGCCCGAGCAACAGCGCCAGCGCTTCCGCGCGCTGCGGATGGAGGAAGTCGGCCGGCCGTTCGCGTTTGGCCAGCAGCTCCGGGACGCCTGCTGGCGGTGGCTGAGGGCCGACGATCGCGACGCCGAGGGAATCATCAATCAGGTGGTGCTGGAGCAATTCATCGCCCGCTTACCAGCCGGAACCACTGAGTGGGTCCAGTGCCACCGCCCGGCATCGCTGGATCAGGCCGTAGACTGGCGGAGGATCATTTGGCGGCTGTTCCGGCGGCAGGATGGCCGATGACGCCGTCTCTTCTCTCCTCTTCTCTCTTCCTCCCCCCCTTCTGTGTCCCGTCCTCGCCCCATTCCCCCACCACGGAGGCGGGAGCCGGCTCCACCCCAGCCGGCCCGCCGCACCCGTGGTGCCCTCCCGTTTCTCCCTTCTGTGTCTGTCTCTCCCCCCCCCTCAGGTGAGTGAGCCCCAGAACACAACTGCAGAGGGAAGGCCCGGGCCGGTTTGCTGGCGCTGCGGGGAACTGGGCCACCTGCAGCAACAGTGCGCAGCTATGGAGGTGGGGGCGGTGGTGCGGATCCCCGACGCGCCAGAAGCTGCCCTCGATCGGGCCGGAGCATATCGCATACCGGTGAGTGTACAAGGGGCTACATATCAGGCGTTGGTGGATTCGGGTTGCAATCAGACCTCGATCCGCCAAAGCCTGGTGCAAGACGAGGCATTGGGGGGAGCACAGGGGGTGAAGGTGTTGTGTGTGCACGGGGATGTTTACAGATACCCGTTGGTGTCGGTCCACATATATTTCAGAGGGGAAAAATCTATAGTGAAGGCGGCGGTTAATCCTCGCCTTACCCACTCTTTAATTTTGGGGACTGATTGGCCGGGATTTCAGGGTTTAATGACACGCCTAGTAAAGAGTGGGTCCTGCCGGTTGACAGGGGAAGGTCCCGGTGTCGCTTTGGCTGGAGCTGCGGTCGCAGAGCCGTCTACGTCATCTCCGCGACAGAGTGAGGAGCCGCCGGCTCCTCCTCTTTCTGTTGGGTAATCCCTCGCGGATTTCCCACTAGAACAATCGCGAGACGAGACTCTGCGACACGCGTTTGACCAAGTGAGAGTAATCGATGGTCAAACGCTCCAGCCGAACGCCACCCCGTCCTTCCCCTATTTTTCCATTTTGAAGGATAGATTATACCGAGTGACGCAGGACACTCAGACGAAACAGCGAGTCACCCAGTTATTAATTCCAAAGAGCCGCCGGGAAATGGTATTCCAGGTGGCTCACTTTAATCCCATGGCTGGACACCTCGGGCAGGATAAGACACTCGCCCGGATAATGGCCCGATTCTATTGGCCGGGGATTCGCGGCGACGTCCGTAAGTGGTGTACGGCGTGCCGCGAATGCCAGTTAGTAAATCCAGCGGCCATTCCAAAAGCGCCCTTGCGCCCCCTATCATTAATCGAGACCCCGTTCGAAAGAATTGGGATGGATCTCGTCGGGCCATTAGATTGGTCAACACGAGGGTACCGCTTTATATTGGTTCTGGTGGACTATGCAACGCAATACCCGGAAGCGGTGCCTCTTCACAATATCTCAGCACGCAGTATTGCAGAGGCCCTCTTCCACGTCATCTCCCGGGTTGGAATCCCGAAAGAGATTCTGACTGACCAAGGCACCTCGTTTATGTCACGAACACTGAGCGAACTGTATGGGCTACTGGGTATTAAGCCGATCCGCACCAGCGTTTATCACCCACAGACGGACGGTTTAGTTGAACGGTTCAATCGCACCCTCAAAAATATAATCAAAAATCCGTAAGTTAGGACGCACGTAACTGGGATAAGTGGCTCGAACCCTTGTTATTTGCAGTGCGAGAGGTCCCCCAAGCCTCCACGGGGTTCTCCCCGTTTGAATTATTATATGGGCGTAAGCCGCATGGCATCTTAGATGTACTGCGGGAAAATTGGGAGGAGGGACCTTCACAAACAAAAACGAAATTCAGTACGTTATGGACCTGCGCGCAAAACTCCACACGCTCACCCACCTAACTCAGGAGAATTTGCGGCAGGCCCAGGAACGGCAAGCCCGCCTGTACAACAAGGGCACGCGCCTTAGAGAGTTCACTCCAGGAGATAAGGTACTCGTCCTGTTGCCCACGTCGAGCTCCAAATTAATCGCCAAGTGGCAAGGACCCTTTGAGGTCACACGGCGAGTCGGGGATGTCGACTATGAGGTAAGGCGAACGGACAGGGAGGGGGCACTACAGATCTACTACCTCAATCTGCTTAAACTCTGGAACGAGGAGGTCCCCGTGGCGTTGGTGTCGGTAGTTCCGGAGAAGGCGGAGCTGGGGCCGGAGGTTCAAAAAGGGACATTGGCATCATGTACCTCTCTGGTCCCCTGTGGAGACCACCTCTCCCCGACCCAACTCACGGAGGTCGCCCAGTTGCAGGCCGAGTTTTGGGATGTGTTCTCGCCCCTGCCCGGTCGCACTAACCTCATAGAACACCACATAGAGACGCCCCCGGGGGTGGTAGTGCGTAGCCACCCTTACAGGCTACCCGAACACAAAAAAAAGGTGGTCCGGGAAGAACTTCAGGCCATGCTCGAAATGGGCATCGTCGAGGAGTCCCACAGTGACTGGAGCAGCCAGGTGGTCTTGGTTCCCAAGGCCGACGGCTTGGTCCGGTTCTGTGTGGACTATAGAAAAGTCAACGTGGTGTCTAAATTCGACGCGTACCCAATGCCTCGTATTGATTAGCTGCTCGATCGACTAGGCACAGCTCGCTTTTACTCGACACTGGATTTGACGAAGGGATATTGGCAGATCCCCTTGACTCCATTATCCCGGGAGAAAACGGCCTTTTCCACACCGTTCGGCTTACACTAGCTCGTCACACTTCCGTTTGGGCTGTTTGGGGCACCCGCTACGTTTCAGCGGCTGATGGACAGGGTCCTCTGGCCCCACGCCACCTATGCGGCCGCTTATCTAGACGATATTATCATTTATAGTAATGACTGGCAGCAGCACCTGCAACACACTGAGGGCCATCCTTAGGTCGCTGAGGCGGGCGGGTCTCACTGCCAACCCAAAGAAGTGTGCGATTGGGCGGGTGGAAGTATGGTATCTGGGCTTCCACTTGGGCAACGGGCAGGTGCGTCCCCAAATTAATAAGACAGCAGCGATTGCGGCCTGCCCGAGGCCCAAGACCAAAAAGGGGGTGAGACAGTTCCTGGGGCTGGCTGGTTACTATCATAGGTTTATACCTAATTATTCGGATGTCACCAGCCCGCTGACTGACCTCACTAAAAAGGGGGCGCCAGATCCGGTCCAGTGGACGGAGCAGTGCCAGCGGGCTTTCTCTGAGGTAAAGGCTGCACTGTGTGGGGGGCCACTTTTACACTCCCCTGACTTCTCTCTCCCTTTTATGTTACAGACAGATGCGTCGGACAGAGGGCTGGGGGCCGTTTTGTCCCAGCAGGTGGAGGGGGAGGATCGCCCCGTCCTATACATCAGTTGAAAGCTGTCAGTGCGTGAGGGGCGCTACAGCACGATTGAAAAGGAATGCCTGGCGATCAAGTGGGCGGTCCTCGCCCTCCGTTACTACCTGCTGGGGCGCCCTTTCACCCTCTGTTCGGACCACGCGCCCCTCCAGTGGCTCCACCGCATGAAGGATGCCAACGCGCGGATCACCCGTTGGTATCTGGCACTCCAACCCTTCAACTTCAAGGTGGTCCACAGGCCGGGAGCGCAGATGGTCGTGGCGGACTTCCTCTCCTGTCAAGGGGGGGGGGGGGGGGGGGGGGGTCGGCTGCAGGCCGGACGGGTGCCCGGCCTGAGTCGGGCGGTGGGGGTATGTGGCAGCAGGGGCATGTGGCAGCGGGGGCGTGGTCAAGCGCCGGTCTGTGACAGGAGGGCGGAGCCAGGGAAAGTGAGTGGCAGAATCGCTACACCTGACGGTAGTTAACCTGTGTTTTGTGTGTTTTCCCAGTAACCGCTCCCTATTTAAGGAGGCAGAGAGAGAGCAGAGGGAGCGCAACCCGGGACCAGAACGCAGAGTGTGTGTGTGTGTGTGTGTGTGTGTGTGCTTACGCCGCATTGAAACTGAAAAGTTGTTTAATAAATAGCCTTCTCTGCCTCTAAGCGTTGTCCTGCCGTCCTCTGTGTTCCACCCACACTTTGTAAGCGCTACACGATAATAAAGTATATTTGATATAGACGGACATTCTCCTCTGTGTGTGTCATAACCACTTCAGTGTTGAGGGACAGGTTGCAGAAGGAAGCTCAGGTGATCGGGGAAGTGCACAGAGTGGCTGAAGTCATGTAAAATTTATGATGATGGACGTGTGCAGCTGGTGTTGTTGTTCTGAACACTTTCAGCATATGTGAGATTCAGAGTGGGGCAGCACAGTGGTGTAGTGGTTAGCGCTGTCGCCTCACAGCAAGAAGGTCCGGGTTCGAGCCCCGTGGCCGGCGAGGGCCTTTCTGTGCGGAGTTTGCATGTTCTCCCCGTGTCCGCGTGGGTTTCCTCCGGGTGCTCCGGTTTCCCCCACAGTCCAAAGACATGCAGGTTAGGTTAACTGGTGACTCTAAATTGACCGTAGGTGTGAATGTGAGTGTGAATGGTTGTTTGTCTCTATGTGTCGCCCTGTGATGACCTGGTGACTTGTCCAGGGTGTACTCCACCTCTCGCTCAGCTGGGATAG
This sequence comes from Neoarius graeffei, assembly GCF_027579695.1. Taxonomy (NCBI): domain Eukaryota; kingdom Metazoa; phylum Chordata; class Actinopteri; order Siluriformes; family Ariidae; genus Neoarius; species Neoarius graeffei. Next base: position 87,848,126 of record NC_083577.1, read on the forward strand.
GCTCCAGCTTGCCTGCGACCCTGTAGAACAGGATAAGCGGCTACAGATAATGGATGGATAGATGGATGGATGGAGATTCGGAGCGTGCCAACAGGCATTCGGGAACGCAGCAGGTATTGAGAAGAGAAATAACAGAGAAATAAGGAATGTCCTTGCTCACCTGCTCTCTCCTCTCCTGGCAGAAGATACGCAAAAAACTGCAAGACTTCAGAAAGGAACGGAGTGGCTGAAGTTTAAATCCTCCAGGAAGGGAATGTAAACAGGAAGTGATGAGAGATTAATAACCCACATGTATAGAGCTCCTGATGATAAAACTCCAAGACACAGGAAAATACGGAGTGGTGTGAAGTTGTGATGAAGCAGCGTTACTGTTCCTACACCGAAGTGATTAGTTTCTTATAACAGCACACCAGACTCTCGTTTTTCTCTCTTGTGAATGTAACAAGAGAAAAACAAAACTCTGCAGCTTGTCTGTTCGTGAGAAAATGCAAAGAGGAAGTGTAAACTCCTCCATCCTGAAGATGTCAGAAAAGTTCCAGCTTCACCTCTGACTGTTACAAAGCGCTGACACTGGAGACTCCTTTCAGAAATGTTACACAAACACATTTCTTCTGAGTGAAAGCTAACTGAATGAAAGTTAGCCTAATGTGTGAAAACTGAGTGAAAGCTAGCCTGATAAGTGTCTGCTAAATAAGTGAAAGCTCACCTAATGTGTGAAAGCTAACTGAGTGAAAGCTAACTGAGCGAAAGCAAGCCTAATGTGTGAAAGCTAACTGAGCGAAAGCTGAGTGAAAGCTAGCATAATGTGTGAAAGCTAACTGAGTGAAAGCTGAGTTAAAGCTAGCATAATGTGTGAAAGCTAACGGAATGAAAGCTGAGTGAAAGCTAGCCTAATGTGTGAAAGCTAAGTAAATGAAAGCTGGCTAAATAAAAACTAGCCTAATGTGTGAAAACTGAGTGAGCTAGCATTCACTCAGTTAGCTTTCACAGATTAGGCTAGCTTGCACTCAATGAAAACTAACTGAGTGAAAGCTAGCCTAATCTCTGAAAGCTACCTGAGTGAAAGCTAATTGAGTGAAAGATACCCTGATGTGTGAAAGCTAAGCGAATGAAAGCTAACTGAGTGAATGCTAGCCTAATGTGTAAAAGCTAACTGAGTGAAAGCTGAGTGAAAGGTAATTGAATGAAAGCTAACGTAATCTGTGAAAGCTAACTGGGTGAAAGCTATGGATCCTGGTTTAGTAGATCACAGGCAGCATCTCAGACACATGGCTGTCAATCAAGCATACTCATTACAATATTAAGCCACACCCACTAGTAAGGTTTTCAGCTCAGCCTTCTGAGCTGTTTGAGAATTTTATCAGAATTTATAATCATACAAAGATGTTTAATGTTTGACCTCATATAACCCCGATTCCAAAAAAGTTGGGACAAAGTACAAATTGTACATAAAAACGGAATGCAATGATGTGGAAGTTTCAAAATTCCATATTTTATTCAGAATAGAACATAGATGGCATATCAAATGTTTAAACTGAGAAAATGTATCATTTAAAGAGAAAAATTAGGTGATTTTAAATTTCATGACAGCAACACATCTCAAAAAAGTTGGGACAAGGCCATGTTTCCCACTGTGAGACATCCCCTTTTCTCTTTACAACAGTCTGTAAACGTCTGGGGACTGAGGAGACAAGTTGCTCAAGTTTAGGGATAGGAATGTTAACCCATTCTTGTCTAATGTAGGATTCTAGTTGCTCAACTGTCTTAGGTCTTTTTTGTCGTATCTTCCGTTTTATGATGCGCCAAATGTTTTCTATGGGTGAAAGATCTGGACTGCAGGCTGGCCAGTTCAGTACCCGGACCCTTCTTCTATGCAGCCATGATGCTGTAATTGATGCAGTATGTGGTTTGGCATTGTCATGTTGGAAAATGCAAGGTCTTCCCTGAAAGAGACGTCGTCTGGATGGGAGCATATGTTGCTCTAGAACCTGGATATACCTTTCAGCATTGATGGTGTCTTTCCAGATGTGTAAGCTGCCCATGCCACATGCACTAATGCAACCCCATACCATCAGAGATGCAGGCTTCTGAACTGAGCGCTGATAACAACTTGGGTCGTCCTTCTCCTCTTTAGTCCGAATGACACGGCGTCCCTGATTTCCATAAAGAACTTCAAATTTTGATTCGTCTGACCACAGAACAGTTTTCCACTTTGCCACAGTCCATTTTAAATGAGCCTTGGCCCAGAGAAGACGTCTGCGCTTCTGGATCATGTTTAGATACGGCTTCTTCTTTGAACTATAGAGTTTTAGCTGGCAACGGCGGATGGCACGGTGAATTGTGTTCACAGATAATGTTCTCTGGAAATATTCCTGAGCCCATTTTGTGATTTCCAATACAGAAGCATGCCTGTATGTGATGCAGTGCCGTCTAAGGGCCCGAAGATCACGGGCACCCAGTATGGTTTTCCGGCCTTGACTCTTATGCACAGAGATTCTTCCAGATTCTCTGAATCTTTTGATGATATTATGCACTGTAGATGATGATATGTTCAAACTCTTTGCAATTTTACACTGTCGAACTCCTTTCTGATATTGCTCCACTATTTGTCGGCGCAGAATTAGGGGGATTGGTGATCCTCTTCCCATCTTTACTTCTGAGAGCCGCTGCCACTCCAAGATGCTCTTTTTATACCCAGTCATGTTAATGACCTATTGCCAATTGACCTAATGAGTTGCAATTTGGTCCTCCAGCTGTTCCTTTTTTGTACCTTTAACTTTTCCATCCTCCTATTGCCCCTGTCCCAACTTTTTTGAGATGTGTTGCGGTCATGAAATTTCAAATGAGCCAATATTTGGCATGAAATTTCAAAATGTCTCACTTTCGACATTTGATATGTTGTCTATGTTCTATTGTGAATACAATATCAGTTTTTGAGATTTGTAAATTATTGCATTCCATTTTTATTTATAATTTGTACTTTGTCCCAGCTTTTTTGGAATCGGGGTTGTATTTGCTAAGACTGTAAAAGGTAAGTGTGTGTGTGTGTGTGTGTGATGTATCAGAATAATTGCACTTATATTTATGCCTCTCCTTTCATCATGTAATTATTTAATTATTAGCTTTTCTCGCTCGTGTGTATGTGTTTTGAGGCAGAAAAAAAATCGCACAATATGAGCTCAAATGAACTCAACTGTCTGTCTTTAGTGAGAGGATAACAGTCACGAGCACTCTCGTTGAGTAATAGACGTACGTGAAACGTGACATGACAGCTGTCAGGAGTTTCATACTCCAGTCGCTAATTTTTCTAATTCAGAACAATAACAATTCTGTTCTCAGCTGACATCTGGTAATTATTCCAAAGCTCCATGTTATCAATCTTTAATTAAAGGTTAAAAGCTTGTGGCGTTTGAATAAGCAGCAGGTCGTGAAGAAAAACGGAGTGTTCAGCAAGGAGTTGACCTTTCATCATCACACGTTCGCTCATTTATCTTAACAACACAGGAGGCTGAAACATGACCTTTTACACTGCTGTTTTGACGACTGTATCAAACCCTGACAAAGCCTCGCTGTCACTCAGCGAACGTGAACATTTTATTAATTCAACTTTATTAAAACACTTCATTAGCACAGTTATTTATTCGATTGAGGAAACAGGTAAATTTGAGGCAGTGTAAAGCGCTGACGTGGACATGGAGTCTGACGGAGCAAACAGCTTGTTTACAAAATGTATTTGAGTGTTTTGAATGGGAATAAGCAGTTGTTTGTGTCCTCATAATGGAACTCACCTCAACGATATTTATGCCATAAACACAACAGAGTTCACATCCAACATAAAACCGTTCAGTTTTCTACCTGGCTTTGCTTGTAAACATTTTATTAAACTTGATTTGGTTATAACTTCTGATTTAAAAAGCACAGAACTGCTTTTATTTTCATCAAACATCAGATTAAAGCAGCCCGAACTCTGCTTCACTGAAATGTCTTTTCCTCTCTTCTGTTCAATTTTTCCCTCAGAGCTTCAATAACTGGAATAAAACTGGCATTGTTGGATGTAAATTAGATATATTTGGGGTATATTATTGTGTGTTAAATGCAAATAACATGTAAATAAAGAACAAGTCGGCTAGTGCTTAAGTATGTATGTTATGAGTAAATTAAATGTATATAAGATTAAATTTGGCGTCACGGTGGTGTAGTGGTTAGCGCTGTCGCCTCACAGCAAGAAGGTCCGGGTTCGAGCCCTGTGGCCGGCGAGGGCCTTTCTGTGTGGAGTTTGCATGTTCTTCCCGTGTCCGCGTGGGTTTCCTCCGGGTGTATCCGTATATGGCTTTTTTGTCTGTATATGCTTTATTATTCATTCATCATTATGACATCATTAGTTATATGTTACTATACACTGCATTAATGCCATTTAGCAGACACTTTTATCCAGACATACAACATACCTAGAGCAGCCTGGGGAGCAGTTGGGGGTTAGGTACCTTGCTCAAGGGCACATCAGCCATTCCTGCTCATCCAGGGAATCAAACTGACAACCTTTTGATCCCAAAGCTGCTTCTCTAACCATTAGGCCATGGTTAGAGGGATGGGAAAGTACTGTTCATGGACTCTTCCCCACCCACAATACAGGATCTGGAGTTTTTTGAAAACATATGGTGCTGTAATCAAGCTTTATGTACAATCACTAAAATAAACTACACTTTCTGCCTTTTTAAACTTTATCCGATGTAAGGTCTTAAGCTCATAATTTCTTAAATGTCATGGTTATAACAGCCACAACTTTTTGTGAATAAAGAGCAGTTAAAAAAATCAAATCTCTCTCTCGGAGGATTGTGGGAAGTGGGGAGAATGTGGCTCTGAGGGTGTTTTTACGGACTTCAGTGTCTCTGGAGGATTACTTAATTGCCATGGGTAATAAGGTCAGTGCTTTAAATGTTAAATCAGCGGCTTGAATGAATAAAGCTGTGGTTGTTTTTCTCTCAGAAAGCCTTTTGTTGATGAGTTAGCTAAATCAGGACTAATGATTAATGATGAGTATTTTCCTGTGTTACCTTTGTTGAACACTTCAAAGAAAGATGTGCTGTCTAACATACCACTTTTCATTAAAAATGAAATGCTAACAGGTCTTCTAGCAGGGTATAACAAACTAACTGCTCCATAAAGAATGATACCACTGGGTTGTAAAAGTTCTGAAATAAAGCACATCATATCTTTCTGATGCCATACTTTCATGATCCTTAATTCTCAGTTTGATCCCCTTAATGTCTCGGTGAAACTGATGACTGAGGGGGGAAAGAATATATTAGTTTTATAACTTCAGAGCCAGTGGGTTGTTTTGTGTGTGGTGAACAAGGGCACATTAGACAGGATTGCCCATGGAAACTTTCAAATTCGTCAGCTGATTCAGACGTAAATAAAGACGTTAACCAGGAAGAGCACTCTGAAACTGCAGGGGCGGCAGTAGAAGCCAGCGGTAATCCTACTAATGATACTAATGACAATGGCCAGTCCACTCAGGATAAAACAGAAGATAACAGTGAGAATGACACCAATGACAATGAGAATGGTAGAGCTGATTTTTCTTTTGCTGGTCAGACTAGGGAGTCTGTCTCCAATGCAGACATCTCAGAGCATGTAAATGTGGTTATTGCAGGAAAGGATTAGTGTGTTCAGTGAAAGGCCAGGAGACAGTCAGACTATAGATGAACGATTATGTTGATTATAGAGGACTTGCATGATGTACTGTATGTCTGTGAAGGTTCTCAGTCATCCAGGTCATCGTAAACCATAGATGCTAAAGAAAGCAACTGGACTTGCTTGAAATCCTTAAAGACGTTTCACCTCTCATCCGAAAGGCTTCTTCAGTTCTATCTGACTAGTGGGTAGTTCCTGGTATTTACCCTCTAGTGGACCAAAAGCAACCCTAAGGAAAGTCATTGAGGTCACTTGGATCATTGACCCTCTCAGGCCCTGTCCACACGGCAACGGATTCAGGTGAATCCGATACAATTGTTTATCGTTTCGGCCTGGCGTCCACACGGCACTGGCGTTTTGGGTGCCCCAAAACACAATCTTTTGAGAACGGGTTCCAGAGTGGAAAGATCTGGCAACGTTGCCGTTGCGAAGTCGTCTGGATAAGTAGAACGGATTTGTTTACGATGACGTCACAACCACATGACTGTGAGTGCTTCACGCCGGGTAGAAGTGTAACGAACTCGAGGCGAGTTGTCAACAAATCCTATAACTTGGTTCATGAAACGCGCTTACAAAATATTTTCACTGTGAATATTTATTGTGGGCGGCACGGTGGTGTAGTGGTTAGCGCTGTCGCCTCACAGCAAGAAGGTCCGGGTTCGAGCCCCGGGGCCGGCGAGGGCCTTTCTGTGTGGAGTTTGCATGTTCTCCCCGTGTCCGCGTGGGTTTCCTCCGGGTGCTCCGGTTTCCCCCACAGTCCAAAGACATGCAGGTTAGGTTAACTGGTGACTCTAAATTGACCGTGAGTGTGAATGGTTGTCTGTGTCTATGTGTCAGCCCTGTGATGACCTGGCGACTTGTCCAGGGTGTACCCCGCCTTTCGCCCGTAGTCAGCTGGGATAGGCTCCAGCTTGCCTGCGACCCTGTAGAACAGGATAAAGCGGCTACAGATAATGAGATGAGAAGATTAAATTTGGGAGTGTTGTATTTAAATTAGATACACAACCCCAAGTCTGAAAAAGTTGGGATGGTATGGAAAATACAAATTAAAAAAGAAAGAAGTGATTTCTAAATGTACTTTGAGGTGTATTTCATTGCAGACAGAATGTCAGCTTCATTTCACTTGTTACTATACTGTACATCCATTCCTGTGTTTCAGGCCTGCAACACATTCCAAAAAAAGTTGGGACGGGGCAAAGGGTGAATAATGAGGTACAACAATTAAATAATGATGTGATTTGAAACAGGTGACTGTAATCATGATCTGGGACAAAATCAATATCCAGGAAAGGCCGAGTCTTTGAGGAGTAAAGATGGGCTGAGGATCTTCCGTTTGTCAACAAATGTGTGAGAAAATTATTGAAATGTTTAAAAACAACGTTCCTCAAAGACAGATAGGAAGGGGTTTGGATATTTCACTCACTGAAAGGGTTCCCCAGCTGGAACGGTCAACTTGTCGAGACCAATGCCTTCGTGCCACCTGCAGAATTCTGGAGTGAAAACACCACGAAAAGAAACAGACCAGAAAAGCAGAGATGGCTTCACAGATTGGCCGTTTATTCACAGTCTTTTCACCAAAGATAAAATATTTCACACAATCTTTTATAATATCCCAAAAGCTGTTTATCTTCTGTGTTTATGTGTTATGTGTGTGATGAGAAGGGTGTGTGTGTTTAGAATGTGTGTGTGTGTGTGTGTGTGTGTGTGTGTGTGTGAGAGAGAGAGAGAGGGGTGAATGTGTGTGTGTGTTTGGGTGTGACCTCGGAGAGGGGTGGGTGTACGATGTGTGTGTGTTATGTGTGTGCGTATGTGAGTGTGTGGATATCTTGTGCTAAGTCAGCAAATCACATCTTAATTCCAATGGAATTCCTTAATTCCATTAATATGTATGTAAGTGAAAATATATCCTGTATACATTTCAGATGTTCTAACAGATATCAACATTTACGCACAACCTTATGTTCTGATAGAATGTTCCAAAACACGTCTCGAGCAATGTGTCTAGCTTAGGTGGTGTTTACATTAGACCGTATCCGTATCGTTTTCGTCGCGGATGCACTGTCCGTGCACATTAAAATGCCGGGAAACGACTCCACAGGCGGAACAATTTGAATCCGCCAGGCCCACGTATTCAACCCAGTTTGTATCTGATCCGGTGCTGTGTAAACATTGAGGAACGAGGATACGCAGTGCTGAGCTCTAGCTGACGTCGTCATTGGACAACGTCACTGTGACATCCACCTTCCTGATTCGCTGGCGTTGGTCATGCCACGTTGGTCATGCCAGACTGGCATACTTCATTTTTTACAACGACATTTCATATTTACTTCAGTTTTAAACAAAGACATATTTCAAATGTGTACCTTTTGACATCTCCTCCTTCGCGTGAGGGAAGTCTTTCCCACTTGCGCGGGCATCCTCTGGCGAGGGGTAGTGGTCCAAAAAACGGCCCAGTATGTCCCCATATTTTGTTTGGACACTTTCCCAGTCCACACCCTGAGCCGACACCGTTGTTTTATAATCCAATGTTACGTTTAGTAACAATTGGACCTCGTCATCCATCCATGAAAAAATGGTCTTTAGGCTTGCCATCCTTCCACTTGCAAGTGGTGAGTGACTTGCGCATGCCCGATATGCACTGGGATCATGTGACGTGCCGTCTAATTAGTCATGTGATTAGCGTATCCATGTATTGGCGTTGCTGTGTGCACGGGGAACGGTTTTGTTGCGGGCACAGAAATTTTGTGTGTGTACGCGAATCGTTTTAAAAACGTTAATCTGATAATCCGCTGATTCGAAATAATGTAAACAGGGCCTTAGACAGAAGGTCACACAGTAACTTACAAGTTACACAGAATTCAATGCCTTCTAACTGAAATAATAAAATAGAACAGAACAGAACAATATTAAGAATAAGTATTAAATATTAAGAATTACTGCCTTCTTGGTCAAGAATAAATACTTACAATTATTTATCCTTACAAAGGAATAAAACCTTACAATATGTGTGTGTGAATGAAACCTTCAATCATAAGCAAAATAATATTCATATCAGCGATTCAGCAATTTCAGCATTTATGCACGTCAAAGCATGCGAGATATTTTCACAACAATTTTAAACAAGACACCATGTTTATGTCTAGCAAAGAGGAAGGTCAGGTTAGTCTAAAATAATAAAGAATCTTAAAAGCTCTAAAATATTAAAATCATAAAGTCTAACAATCCTAAATCACGTGTAGCTATAAAACTAACTTTAATCATGGCTTTAAATCCTAACACTCATTATGGTGCATAATATCATTAAAAATTCAAGGAATCTGGAGAAATCTTGGTGTGTAAAGGGCAAAGGCCTCAATCCTAATCTGAACCCCCGTGATCTCTGATCCCTCACTGCATCAAGAACCGTCATTGATCGACAGCAGATAGAACCACATGGGCTCGGGATTACTTTGGTAATCAGGTGTGAGTGGGCACCCTGTTTTATTTAAAGAACAGGGATCTATCAAAGTCTGAGCTTCACAAGTCAAGTCAAGTTTATTTTCATACAGTGCCTTGAAAAAGTATTCATACCCCTTGAACTTTTTCACATTTTTCCACCTTACAACCACGAATGTAAAAGTTTTTTATTGGGATTTTATGTGATGGACCAACACAGAGTAGCACATAATTGTGAAGTGAAATGAAAATGATAAATGGTCTTCAAAATTTTAAACAAATAAAAATCTGAAAAATGTGATGTGCATTAGTATTCAGCCCCCCTGCGTCAATACTTTGTAGAGCCACCTTTTGCTGAAATTACAGCTGCAAGTCTTTTGTGGTATGTCTCTACCAGCTTTGCGCATCTAGACACTGAAATTTTTGCCCATTCTTCTTTGCAAAATAGCTCAAGCTCAGCCAGATCGGATGGAGAGCGTCTGTGAACAGCAATTTTTAAGTCTTGCCACAGATGCTCAATGGGATTTAGGGCTGGACTTTGACTGGGCCATTCTAACACATGAATATTCTTTGATCTAAACCATTCCATTGTAGCTCTGGCTGTATGTTTAGGGTCATTGTCTTGCTGGAAGGTGAATCTCCTTCCCAGTCTCAAGTCTTTTGCAGCCTCCAACAGGTTTTCTTCCAGGATTGCCCTGTATTTAGCTCCATCCATCTTCCCATCAACTCTGACCAGCTTCCCTGTCCCTGCTGAAGAAAAGCATCCCCATAGCATGATGCTGCCACCACCATGTTTCACAGTGGGGATGGTGTGTGCAGGGTGATGAGCAGTGTTAGTTTTCCGCCACACATAGCGCTTTGCATTTAGGCCAAAAAGTTCAACTTTGGTCTCATCTGACCAAAGCACCTTCTTCCACATGTTTGCTGTGTCCCCTACATGGCTTCTGGCAAACTGCAAACGGGACTTCTTATGCCTGTTTTTCAACAATGGCTTTCTTCTTGCCACTCTTCCAAAAAGGCCAGATTTGTGGAGTGTACGACTTATAGTTGTCCTGTGCACAGATTCTCCCACCTGAGCTTTGGATTTCTGCAGCTCCTCCAGAGTGATCATGGGCCTCTTGGCTGCTTCTCTGACCAGTGCTCTCCTTGCTCACTCTGTGAGTTTAGGTGGACGGCCATGTCTTGGTAGGTTTGCAGTTGTGCCATACTTTTTCCAATTTTGAATGATGGATTGAACAGTGCTTCTTGAGATGTTCAGAGCTTGGGATATTTTTTATAACCTAACCCTGCTTTAAACTTCTCCAGAACTTTATCCCTGACCTGTCTGGTGAGTTCTTTGGTCTTCATGATGCTGTTTGTTCTTCAGTGTTCTCTAACAAACCACTGAGGCCTTCACAGAACAAGTGTATTTATGCTGAGAGTAAATTACACACAGTAGGACTCTATTAACTAATTAGATGACTTCTGAAGGCAATTGATTGCACTGGATTGTATTTCGAGGTATCAGAGTACAGGGGGCTGAATACTAATGCACACCACATTTTTCAGATTTTTATTTGTTTAAAATTTTGAAGATCATTTATCATTTTCGTTTCCCTTCACAATTATGTGCTACTCTGTGTTGGTCTATCACATAAAATCTCAATAAGAAACGTTGAAGTTTGTGGTTGTAAGGTGGAAAAATGTGAAAAAGTTCAAGGGGTATGAATACTTTTTCAAGGCACTGTAGTGCTTTTAACAATAAACATTGTCACAAAGCAGCTTTACAGAATTTGAACGACTTAAAATATGAGCTAATTTTATCCCTAATCTATCCCCAATGAGCAAGCCTGTGGCGACGGTGGCAAGGAAAAACTCCCTCAGACGACATGAGGAAAAAACCTCGAGAGGAACCAGACTCAAAAGGGAACCCATCCCCATCCAGGCAACAACAGACAACATGACTATAACATTAACAGTCCTAACATAAAGTCAGCTTCGTTGATGTTATAAACCCCCCACCGACGGAAACCTGAGCGCAAAACAATTCACGACAACTGCAGTCCTAAAGTCAGCAAGTCAACTGCAGTCCTAAAGTCAGCAAGTCAACTGCAGTCCCCAGCCACAAAAGCACCACTGCAAGAGTCCAGAGTTTCCTCCAGGCACGACCCCCAACTGTCCACATGGGGCCGCTCTCCACAGGAGCGATACAATGAGACTCCAACCAGACACAGGGCACCAGGATGGATCAGGCAGGTCTGAGGAGCAGAAGAGGTCAGCACAGCACATGTTTGTGGAAGTGTATCATGGCACGAACAAAGGAGATTTCTGAGGACCTCGGAAAAAGTGTTATTGATGCTCATCAGGCTGGAAAAGGTTACAAAACCATCTCTAAAGAGTTTGGACTCCACCAATCCACAGTCAGGCAGATTGTGTACAAATGGAGGAAATTCAAGACCACTGTTACCCTTCACAGGAGTGGTCGACCAACAAAGATCACTCCAAGAGCAAGGCGTGGAATAGTCGGCAAGGTCGCAAAGGACCCCAGGGTAACTTCTAAGCAACTGAAGGTCTCTCACATTGGCTAATGTTAATGTTCATGAGTCCACCATCAGGAGAACACTGAACAACAATGGTGTACATGGCAGGGTTGCAAGGAGAAAGCCACTGCTCTCCAAAAAGAACATTGCTGCTCATCTGCAGTTTGCTAAAGATCACGTGGACAAGCCAGAAGGCTATTGGAAAAATGTTTTGTGGACGGATGAGACCAAAATAGAACTTTTTGGTTTAAATGAGAAGCGTTATGTTTGGAGAAAGGAAAACACTGTATTCCAGCATAAGAACCTTATCCCATCTGTGAAACATGGTGGTGGTAGTATCATGGTTTGGGCCTGTTTTGCTGCATCTGAGCCAGGACAGCTTGCCATCATTGATGGAACAATGAATTCTGAATGATACCAGCGAATTCTAAAGGAAAATGTCAAGATATCTGTCCATGAACTGAATCTCAAGAGAAGGTGGGTCATGCAGCAAGACAACGACCCTAAGCACACAAGTCGTTCTACCAAAGAATGGTTAAAGAAGAATAAAGTTAAATATTTTGGAATGGTCAAGTCAAGGTCCTGACCTTAATCCAATCGAAATGTTGTGGAAGGACCTGAAATGAGCAGTTCATGTGAGGAAACCCACCAACATCCCAGAGTTGAAGCTGTTCTGTATGGAGGAATGGGCTAAAATTCCTCCAAGCCGGTGTGCAGGACTGATCAACAGTTACCGGAAACATTTAGTTGCAGTTATTGCTGCACAAGGGGGTCACAACAGATACTGAAAGCAAAGGTTCACATACTTTTGCCACTCATAGATATGTAATATTGGATCATTTTCCTCAATAAATAAATGACCAAGTATAATATTTTTGTCTCATTTGTTTAACTGGGTTCTCTTTATCTACTTTTCGGACTTGTGTGAAAATCTGATGATGTTTTAGGTCATATTTATGCAGAAATATAGAACATTCTAAAGGGTTCACAAACTTTCAAGCACCACTGTAAATGTATATTGGAGCATGGTTAATGCAAATTATATAATATATGATGATAAATTGGAGCAAGTTTAATGTTAATTTGTTGTAAAGTGGGTAGAACTGGGGAATGGCATCAGCAGTGATGTACAGTTGTGGTCAGAAGTTTGCATACAGTGACATGAATGTCATGGCAATATTTGGGCTTTCAGTAATTTCTTTGAACTGTTCTTTTTCTGTGGCAGAATGATTGTACAGCATACAGCTTTAATTAAAAAAGAAACTAGAATTTGCTGCACAAGTTTTAATTTTCTTTGGGTTTTCTGAAATCAACACAGGGTCAAAATTATACACCCAGCAAACCGAATATTTGGTTAAATGTCTCTTTCACAAGATTCACTTTGACCAAACATTTTTGTTTCCCATGAACAAGCTTCTGGCAGAATTCTGGTTGGATATTTCACAAGTCTTCATGGTAGAATTGGTAGAGTTCAATTATTTATTCATGTCTCATCTCATTATCTCTAGCCGCTTTATCCTTCTACAGGGTCGCAGGCAAGCTGGAGCCTATCCCAGCTGACTACGGGCGAAAGGCGGGGTACACCCTGGACAAGTCCCCAGGTCATCACAGGGCTGACACATAGACACAGACAACCATTCACACTCACATTCACACCTACGCTCAATTTAGAGTCACCAGTTAACCTAACCTGCATGTCTTTGGACTGTGGGGGAAACCGGAGCACCCGGAGGAAACCCACGCGGACACGGGGAGAACATGCAAACTCCACACAGAAAGGCCCTCGCCGGCCCCGGGGCTCAAACCCAGGACCTTCTTGCTGTGAGGCGACAGTGCTAACCACTACACCACTGTGCCGCCCCTCAATTATTTATTTATTTATTTATTTATTTATTTTTGGCATGGACTCGGCTTTTAAGCACAGTCCATATATTTTCAATAGGGTTGAAGTCAGGACTTGTTTTCAGCTTAATGTTCGCCTGCTTTATCCTCCACAACCAGCTCTGATGCATGTTTGGGTTCACTGTCCTGTTGTAACTCCCAAGTCGTGTTCAAGTTTCTGATGGTTTATGCTGAAGAATTCTGAGGTAGTCCTCCTTCTTCATTATTCCATCCACTTTGTGCAATGAACCAGTTCCACTGGCAGCAAAACAGCCCCAGAGCATGATAATCCTACCACCACCACCACCAGCTGGTACAGTGTTCCTCTGTACATGGTGGTCATTGTGGCCAAACAACTTAATCTTTGTCTCATCTGACCATACAGCTTTCCTCCAGAAGGCTTTTTCTTTGTCCCTGTGGTCAGCTTCAAACTTTAGTTAAGCTTGAAGGTGTTAATTTTGGAGCAGGGGGTTATTTCTTGGAATGCAGCCTCTTAGTCCATGGTGATCTGAACTGTAGACAGTGATCCATCAGCTTCCAGTTCATGGCAGGGTTGTGCCATGGTGGTTCCCAGGTTGTTCCTGACCATTCAAACCAATTTCCTTTCAGCTGAGGGTGACAGTTTGGGTTTTCTTGGAGCAAAGTGGCTTGGTAAAGTGACGACACCTCACAATAACTTGGATACAATTGTTTGAACTGATCTTGGAATTTGCATTTGTTTATAAATGGCTCCAAGAGACATTCTGGAGTTGTGTATATGTGTGATTCTCTTTGTCAGATCTGCACTGAGCTCCTTGGACTTTCCCATTGTATTATGTGTTGGTCAATCCAGTGAGTGCTGTAAACAAACCCTTTTTATGAAGGCACATAATAATAATAATAATAATAATAATAATAATAATAATAATAATAATAATGTTTATTACTTATATTGCGCATTTTAACATTTGGTAATATGAGAAGCTACCAGCTGTAGTCAATCATGATCACTAAGAGGAAGTTAAGACACCTCTGCCTTGGAAAGATAAGAGACATTTTGGAAGTTTCAGCACCTCTGAATTAATAATCTAAGTGAGTGTATGTAAATTTTTGACCCTGTATGTATAATTTTGACCCAGTGTTGATTTCCAAAAACCCAAAGAAAATTAAAACTTGTGCACCAAATTCTTGTTTTTTTTTTTTTTTTTATTAAAGCTGTATGCTGTACAATCATTCTGCCACAGAAAAAGAACAGTTCAAAGAAATTACTGAAAGCCCAAATATTGCCATGACGTTCAGAACCAAGATGACATTCATGTCACTGTATGTAAACTTCTGACCACAACTGTATATGATGGTAAATTGGAGCAAGTTTCATGTAAATTCAAAGTAACATGGGTTGAGTTGGGGAATGCCATCAGCAAATGACATGGAAATAAGGAACTCGTCATTTTCCACACAATTGAATCATGTATATGTAAATGAAGTGCATATGAGGGTATCTCAGGACCACGGGCGATTGCTCTAAGACAACGAGGGAGGCTCAGCCTCCTCTAAAAATGATGAACATCGTGTAGGATGAATTGCGCTAGGCTTATGTTATAGCCGACCTTATAACATTGCTATTTCAGATCCAAAATCATAGAAATATATGTGCTCAACCCAACTACAGTGCAAAATCATTCCCTTATAACTTTCCCCAGTTCGCCTAATATGTGCGTGAGTTTTTCCCCCCAATGTTGCCAGATACTGCTGACGTTTTCCAGCCCAAAATATGTTCAAAACCCGCCAAAATGCACTTAAAACCGCCCAATTAGGCAGGAAACCGCCCAATCTGGCAACACTGTATTCCCCTTCATGACAGCGCGATGCAGCCCAGCCTCAAGGCCTCTGCATGCTCTTGCGACAAGGCTTTCGCAGATAGCTTTTCGCAGACAGTTGCAATTTATCATTGAGCGGGGAGTAATAGGCGTGTGCGATGTTATTCACCGCTACAACGCAAGGGGGCGCGAAGTCGCGAAATCGCTAGGAGTAGTTGGTGGGTGTGGTTAGTGGAGTGTTTATCCTCCGGTTACTTATAATGACTAGAACTGGAGTCGTATAGATGTACGTACTTCCTCACTTCCTTGATCAACCGCTCTTCGTGCTGCTCCATCTTCGCTCGTGTTTTTAAAAATGGTGGTCGTGAAAACAAACCAAACCGAGAAAGTAGGGAAGCGGAAGTGTGTGTACAGCGGATGTAGAGTGGACCAATCAGAGCCCTTTTGTCTGCGACGCTGTCTGCGAGGCTTCTGTGGTGGTCACAATTTTTGGGAGGTGCGCACAGAGCATCTGCGAAGGTGGGGGGGGCTACGCAGATGCTATCTGCGACACCGTCTGCGAGGACTGCGTTGTCAGCATAAATTGGCCTTCAGTGGACTTCAATGGCATTTGGGAGCTATGCACTTTCAATCTCAAAATGCAAGACGGTTATTGGACAAATACTGCGAAAACGCCCGCCCACGGACTCCCAGCCTCACAGTGGGAGGGACATGGCAGTTTCCGCGAGGAGACTGGTGATTGGTGAAAGTGGCCGGATATTTTCTTTGATTGACAGCTCATTTCAAATATAGACAGGCAGCGGTGAATCTCAGTTCAGTCCCAAGCGGATTCGCGAGTGCTGTGGTGTATTGTAAGAGATCAGCTTACATTTTGATTTCATTCATTACATACAGTTTCTACCAGCTTTTTTAGTTTGTATATATTTTCATTGTAAATAAAGTGTAAATATAGTGTTGTCAAGTTTGCTATCTTAGTTCCAGAAATTTCGTTTATTTGAGTGACTGAACTTGAACTTGAGGGGGCTAGTCAGCTAGCAAGAAAGCTGCGCACGGATGCCAAGCATTGCTGATTTAATTTTGGCGAAGCCATTTGCCAGTCTTCCTTTCGAGGAAAAAATTTTAATTAAAGAGCAGGGTAGACCAATGCCTCAAATTGACTTGGTGAAAAAGGTAGGGAATAATACTCGTTCCTTTCAGCTCTCCTGGTACGAGAAAGTGAATTGGCTAACAGCAAGTGACCCACATCAACAACAGTAAATAGGCTACTTTAGTAATATGTCATGGATGGACCAAGAATATAGAATCTATTTAAAATGTTTATGCTGAGTATATTATATTGGAATATATATTTTTCTGGATATGAATTAAACACAGCTACAATTTGGAAAAGATTTTTAAGCAAAAACACAGCCGAGAACATTTCACACTACAGACCTGGATTAAAAGTGAAGGGTTATCAAAATTGTCAATAAAACATTTCTCAGTCAAAATAAGTAAAATATAGGGAAAGTGTCATTGAATGAAATGTGTGGCCCCCAGCTCTATGTTTGGCTCCCCAAGGTCAGTGCTTGTGCCTATTCCAGAACACTCTGCTGTTACTGCTGAGGTTCCTGACAAAGAGCTGCTTTCAATAATGATCAGTTTTTAAACAACATGACACAATTTTAAAATATAAAATGTTAAAATATACCCCCCCAACACCACCATCATGTATATTGGACAGTAGGCTAATGGGCCAAAAGAACCTGCTATTTCACAGTTTGTGACCCTGACAACAATCAGCCAGATCAGAGGCAAGAGTATGGGCAAAATTGATGTGTTTTTTCTTTTTTCTTTTAAAATCTGGAAATATCGTAACCGACCAGCCTCCCTGTTTGAAAGACTACCAGCCGCCACTGCTCAGGACACATTTCATACACGTTAGATGTATATGAATTTAAACTCTCTGTACATTATATAAATATACTGTACATCCAGTGCTTAATTTGTGAAGTGGGAGGTCCCGAAACGCAGGAGGTGGGTGGGTCCGGCGACTCAAAAAAAAAAAAAAGGCGGGGGGTGGTTTACTATACGCACACACGCCTATTGTGTGTGTAAAAAAATAATAATAATATCAGACATTATGATCTTAGAAAACGCTTTAGTGACGAACAGTTACAGACAGTAATATGTCGTGATATTATGTTATAAAATATTATTTTTTATTTGGCTATATATTAAATTATATATTAAATTTATCTTCTAAAATAACAGACTGTACTCATATCACAACCGGTTTATTTCACCATTGGAGATCAGATCACACAAAACATGAGTTAAATGACTCATTTTAAGGATTTAAGTAGGGTTTTTAAAAGTAGTGTCAACGGGACTTTGTGGCTCAGGTGGATAAGGTGCAATACCATAAATTGGGGTACCCAGGTTCGATTCCGATCTGAGGTCATTTCTTCATCTCTCCCTGTTTTTCTCCTGTCTCTACACTGTCCTATCCAATAAAGGTGGAAAAAGCCCATGTTAGGTTTATATAAGTATTATTATTGACCAAGAAGGCAGTAATTTATTAAAATGGTGACAAAATTAAGGATTAACTTCGGTTCAGTTAAAATGACATTCTGTCTCGGCTGGACATTGTTTGGGAACATTTTGTTTATTTTGATATGAAATGTGTATTTTTAATCAGAGATGTGTCTGAACGACGCCAAGGTCTGTTTTGATGTCAGATCGACCCACACACACTTTAATGTTGGATGTAATGGAAGCCTTATTGCTGAACAAAGAGTTAAGACTTTATATTTTAGAGCTTTTTAAGATCCTTTATTATTTTGGACTATTGCATATACTATGGCAGTGATTTTAAACTGTTCCTGTGTAGCCTGACCTTCGGAGAACAACACTTCTTTGTTAGACCAAACATAGTCTTTGTTTAAAACATTGTCGTAAAAACATCTCGCGCGCTTTGACGTGCGTAAATGAAATTGCTGAAATATTATTTTGCTTATGATTGAAGGTTTCATTCACATACATATGGAATTAAGATGTGATTTGCTGACCTAGCACATAGACACATATCAAAATGATGTCACTCACTCACACCCTCCCATACACACACACACACACACACACACACACCCCTCTCTGAGGTCACATACAAACACACACACACATTTGACAGACACAATAGCCGTTTGGAGAGATTATGATTTGTTATAAAAGGTGTTTGTAATCTTTCATCTTTGGCGAGAATACTGTGAATAAACAGTAGTTAAACTGATCTCTGGTTCTCTGTTTTTTTGCGGTGTTCCATCCCAGACGTCTGGGTGGTACGAGGGCGGGGGTCCCGAGAAATAAGTTGACCAATTGACCGTTTCAGACTGGGTTGAACCCCAACAGCCCAAAAAAGAGAATAATTTAAAAGCAGTGCCAGCAAACATAAGTGCAATCAATTCAAGTTATAGTTAAGAAATAAAGGGTTTACAAAACAAGTTGGAGAATTCATTTTAAACATTTTAGTAAGCTTTCTTGTTTTTTGGCCATTTTTTCCACAGCACAAGCTAACGGCTACAAAAAACCCGGTGTTCTATTGAGCGGAAGTATACACCCCATGTCCCTCCCTCTTCCCCTTTCGCATAGATTTTGTGGATGTCATAGGAGAGAAATCAACAACAGATATCAAAACAGAACACTAAACAAATTTTTATTTAGTTATTTATTTAATTTATTGTTTGATTTTTTTTCCCTTTTGTGATGGTCACGGAGGTGATCTGATCCATTTAAATAGCTGCCGGAACACCGAATGAAATGAAAATAGCTGCCGGATCCGACGACGGAGCTTCCGGATCTTGTTCCGTCATGTTCCGGCTCAAATTAAGCCCTATGTACATCTAATTTTAGTATGATGCATGCAAATTAGATATGTATGAGGGTAAATTAGGGAGTGTTGTATGCAAATTATACATATGTATGTATGAAATTTAATTTGGCTCTGTTTAACATAAATTAGATTTTTATGAGGGTTAACTGGGGTGTGATGTCTGGAAAGTAAATGCATATAAATTTAAATTATGTCACATTTCATATAAATTAGATGTTTATGAGGGTTAAATGGGGTGTGATGTGTGTAAATTAGAGCATGTTTCATGTAAATTAGATGTTTATAAGGGTTAATTGGGGCATGATGTATGCAGATTAGATTTATGCAATGTTTAAGTACAGGATCTCGTCTCATCTCGCCTTCTTCCACTTATCCGGGGCCGGGTCGTGGAGGCAGCAGTCTGAGCATGGAAGCCCAAACTTCCCTTTCCCCAGACACCTCGGCCAGCTCCTCGGGAAGAACACTGAGGCGTTCCCAGGCCAGCCAAGAGACATAGTCCCTCCAGCGTGTCCTGGGTCTTCCCCGGGGCCTCCTCCCGGGGGGACATGCCTGGAACACCTCCCCAGGGAGGCGTCCAGGAGGCATCTGAAAGAGATGCCCGAGCCACCTCAGCTGATTCCTCTTGATGTGGAGGAGCAGCGGCTCTACTCCGAGCTCCTCCCGAGTGACTGTGCTTCTCACCCTATCTCTAAGGGAGCGCCCAGCCACCCTGCAAAGGAAACTCATTTCGGCCGCTCGTATCCACGATCTTGTTCTTTTGGTCATTACTCAAAGCTCATGACCATAGGTGAGAGTCGGAACGTAGATCGACCGGTAAATCAAGAGCTTCACCTTTTGACTCAGCTCCTTCTTCACCACGATGGACTGGTAAAGCGACCGCATAACTGTGGAGGCCACACCGATCTGCCTGTCGATCTCACGCTCTATCCTTCCCTCACTCGTGAACAAGATCCCGAGATACTAAAACTCCTCCACTTGAGGCAGGACTTCTCCACCAACCTGGGGAGGGCAAGCCACCCTTTTCCGGTCAAGAACCATGGCCTCTGACTTGGAGGTGCTGATTCTCATCCCAGCCACTTCACACTTGACTGCAAACTGCCCCAGTGCATGCTGAAGGTCCTGGTTTGAAGAAGCCAACAGGACAACATCATCTGCGAAAAGCAGACATGAAATCCTGTGGTTCCCAAACAGGATTCCTTCCAGCCCCTGGCTGCGCCTAGAAATTCTGTCCATAAAGATTATAAACAGAACTGGTGACAAAGGGCAGCCCTGCTGGAGTCCAACATGCACTGGGAACAGGTCTGACTTACTGCCGGCAATGCGAACTAGACTCCTGCTCCGTTTGTACAGGGACCGGACAGCCCTTAGCAAAGAGCCCCAAACCCCATACTCCCAAAGCACCCCCCACAGAATACCACGAGGGACACAGTCAAATGCCTTCTCCAAATCCACAAAGAACATGTGTTGAGCAAACTCCCATGAACCCTCGAGCACCCTATGAAGGGTATAGAGCTGGTCCAGTGTTCTGCGACCAGGACGAAAACCGCATTGTTCCTCCTGGATCCGAGGTTCGACTATTGGCCGAATTCTCCTCTCCAGTACCCTGGAGTAAACCTTCCTGGGGAGGCTGAGAAGTGTGATTCCCGTATAATTGGAGCACACTCTCCAGTCCCCTTTCTTAAAAAGAGGGACCACAACCCCAGTCTGCCACTCCAGAGGCACTGTCCCCGACCGCCATACGATGTTGCAGAAGCGTGTCAGCCAAGACAGCCCCACAACATCCAGAGACTTGAGATACTCGGGGCGGATCTCATCCACCCCTGGTGCCTTGCCACCGAGGAGCTTGCTAACCACCTCAGTGACTTCGGCTTGGGTAATGGACGAGTCCACCTCTGAGTCATCAGCCTCTGCTTCCTCAATGGAAGACATGACAGTGGGATTGAGGAGATCCTCAAAGTATTCCTTCCACCGCCCGACAATGTCCCCAGTCGAGGTCAACAGCTCCCCACCCGCACTGTAAACAGTGTTGGCAGAGTACTGCTTCCCCCTCCTGAGGCGCCGGACGGTTTGCCAGAATTTCTTCGAGGCCAACCAATAGTCCTCCTCCATGGCCTCACCGAACTCCTCCCAGTTCCGAGTTTTTGCTTCCGCAACTGCCCGAGCTGCGGCACGCCTGGCCTGCCAATACCCATCAGCTGCCTCAGGAGTCCTGGAGGCAAACATGGCCTGATAGGACTCCTTCTTCAGCTTGACAGCATCCCTTACTTCTGGTGTCCACCACCAGGTTCAGGGATTGCTGCCATGACAGGCACTGGAGACCTTGCGGCCACAGCTCCGAACAACCGCGTTGATAATGGAGGCAGAGAACATGGTCCACTCAGACTCAATGTCCCCCGCCTCCCTTGGAAGCTGGGAGAAGCTCTCCCGGAGGTGGGAGTTAAAGACCTCCCCGACAGAGTGCTCGGCCAGACGTTCCCAGCAGACCCTCACCATACATTTGGGCATGCCAGGTCTGTCCAGCTTCCTCCTCCGCCAGCGGATGCAACTCACCACCAGGTGGTGATCAGTTGACAGCTCAGCCCCTCTCTTCACCCGAGTGTCCAAGACATAGGGCCGGAGATCCGATGAAATGACAAAGTCGATCATCAACCTCCGACCTAAGGTGTCCTGGTGCCACATGCGCTTATGGACACCCCTATGCTCAAACATGGTGTTCGTTATGGACAAACCGTGACTAGCACAGAAGTCCAATAACAAAACACCACTCGGTTTCAGATCGGGGAGGCCGTTCCTCCCAATCATGCCCCTCCAGGTGTCACTGTCATTGCCCACATGAGTGTTGAAGTCCCCCAGTAGAACAATGGAGTCCCCAGTCTGAGCACCTCTCAGTACCTCTCCCAGGGACTCCAAGAAGGCCGGATACTCTATACTGCTATTCGGCCCATAGGCACAAACAACAGCAAGAGCCCTCTCCCCAATCCTAAGGTGCAGAGAGGCGAACCTCTCATTCTCTGGGGTAAACTCCAACACATGGCAGCTGAGCTGGGGAGCTATAAGCAAGCCCACACCAGCCCGCTGCCACTCACCATGGGTGACTCCAGAGAAGTGGAGAGTCCAGCCCCTCTAGAGGAGCTGGGTTCCAGAGCCCAAGCTGTGCATGGAGGTGAGCCTGAATATCTCTAGCCAGTACCTCTCAACCTCCCGCACAAGCTCAGGCTCTTTCCCCCCCAGCGAAGTGACATTCCATGTCCCAACAGCTAGCCACTGTGTTTGGGGATCAGGTTGTTGAGGCCCCTGCCTTCGACTGCCGCCCAATCCACACTGCACCAGCCCCCTACGGCTACCTCTGTGGGTGATGAACCCACAGGAGGTCGGGCCCACATCACCGCTTCGGGCTGAGCCCGGCCGGGCCCCATGGGCAAAGGCCCGGCCACCAAGCACTCACATACGAGCCCCAACCCCAGGCCTGGCTCCAGGGTGGGGCCCCAGCTGCGCCATACCGGGTGACATCACGGTCCTTGATAGATTGTTATCCATAAGGGGTTTTGGTGGACTGCTCTTAGTCTGGCCTGTCACCTAGGACCTGTCTGCCTTGGGAGATGCTAGCAGAGGCGTAATGCCCCCGACAACATAGCTCCTAGGATCATTCAAGGACACAAACCCCTCCACCACAATAAGGTGGCAGTTCTAGGAGGGGTAATTACAGGATATTTAATGTAAATTAGATGTATATTAGGGTAATTTGTGGTGTGGTAAATGTAAATTTGATGTACATAAAATTAAATTGGGTCATGATTAATGTAAATTAGATGTTTATGAGGGTTACCT
This sequence comes from Neoarius graeffei, assembly GCF_027579695.1. Lineage (NCBI taxonomy): Eukaryota > Metazoa > Chordata > Actinopteri > Siluriformes > Ariidae > Neoarius > Neoarius graeffei. The sequence goes on from NC_083577.1 coordinate 87,871,156, forward strand.
GGAGTGTGATGTCTGTAAATTAGATGTATATAAAGTTAAATTTGGTTATGTTTAATATGTAAATTAGATGTATAAGTGGGTAAACTGGGGAGTGTTGGATGTCAATGAGATGTTTATGAGGATGTTTCACTGACATATATGGTACAATACCTTTTCATCTATAAGTGATGAAACGTGCATATGAAATGTAAATAAGGGTCTAGTGGGCTGAGCTGATCCATCATTCACTCTCATATGAGCGTATTTTTTTCATGTCATACAAAGGTTTTATGAATTTGAGGCAAATTCATTAATATGCCATTTTAGTGAGCTGAAACCTGCATCTGTTGATAATTAAAGTCCAATGAACCTGAAAGTTTATTTTTGTGTTTTTGGTCAAAGGGGAGGTTGAAAAAACTGCTTTTGAGAAATTTCTGACTAAAACAGCATGTGACATCAAAGGAGGCGGAGGCTGGGGTGGAGTTGGGGTGGGATCAGGGGCAGGGGGTGAGGTCAGAATGGAGTAAAATAATCTTTGTTAGTGAGCAAATATGAGGAGATTTATGTTTACTCCAATATTGTAATGCAAATGAAAATAACGTATTTCTGGGACACTGACTGTGTTACACAAGCAGCTCAGATTCTGTGTATGTGTTATTGTCTGAACAGTGACTTTATTGTACTTCGAAATAAAAATTATTCAGATGAATGGTGGAACAGGGAAGATAATGAGTTTATGCGGTTCACCGTGTCAGTGAGGAACAGTTTGGCCTCGCTGTGGCTGCAGGCAGCTTGTGTATTCATGGGAAGTTTGTTAGCATCTTATCTGTGATTAGATCCATGCATCATTGTGATAATCTCATTATTTACCCTCTCAGCACAGTGCAGCTGCACTCAGGGATTAGTACACCCTTCTTTCTCTCTCTCTCTCTCTGTCTGTCAGTCTACAGGCTTCCACTTTATATTGTGACCCATTTTACATATTTTCCAAAAAGTAGAACATTTTTTTCCCCTCCAACACGAAGCACTTTGCTTGGTTTCTCTAACAAACACAAAACACCATTTTTCTCTGTTAAATCTTATCCATCCATCCATTATCCATCACCGCTTATCCTGTGCAGCGTCCCAGGCAAGCTGGAGCCTATCCCAGCTGACTACGGGTGAAAGGCGGGGTACACCCTGGACAAGTTGCCAGGTCATCACAGGGCTGACACATAGACACAGACAACCATTCACACTCACATTCACACCTACGGTCAATTTAGAGTCACCAGTTAACCTAACCTGCATGTCTTTGGACTGTGGGGGAAACCGGAGCACCCGGAGGAAACCCACGCGGACACGGGGAGAACATGCAAACTCCACACAGAAAGGCCCTCGCCAGCCACGGGGCTTAAACCCAGAACTTTCTTGCTGTGAGGTGGCAGTGCTAACCAATTCACCACCGTGCTGCCCTGTTAAAGCTTATTTTGTAGAAAAACAGATTTATATCAAACTGGAACATTGAATAAGTGGTTCAAGTCAGAAGAAAAATGTAGCTAAAAAACTGCATCAACATGGAACTTCAGCTAGCTATTGACTGAGGCTAACAGTTTAGCTAGCTATCGCACACAATAAGTTTTTTATACACACACACGGTGACAATAAAAACAAGATGACACTGTCTGGAAAGCATCAACATTTAGCCCAGATGTGTTGAAAAAAATCACTATTATCACTTACTCACATTTCCTTTGACTACACTGTAATTACACTCAGGATCAACTGCTAAACAAACCTCCATGGCTACAATGCTTTCAGAAAATTTTGGAAACAAAATGAGCAACTCCAATTCTGAAAAAGTTGTGAGGCTTTGAAAAACAAATTAAAACACAATGTGATGATGTGCAAATCATAGACACCCAATATTTTATTGAAAATAGTACAAAGACAACATGTCAAATGTTGAAACTGAGAAATCTATGCTGAGTTTGAATTTGATGCCAGCAACATTTTTCAAAACATTGGGACAGGACCAACAAAAGACTGGAGAAATTATGTAAAAAACTAATTAGGTTAATTGGCAACATGTCAGTAAGATGATTGGGTATAAAAAGAGCATCCCAGAGAAGCAGAGTCTCTCAGAAGTAAAGATGGGGAGGGGTTCACCGCTCTGTGAAAGACTGCGTGGGCAAACAGTGCAACAATTTAAGAATAACGAAACATTCTCAATGTAAAACTGCAAAGAATTTGTGGAGTACATCATCTATGGTCCATAATATCATTAAAAGGTTCAGAGAATCTGGAGAAATCTCTGTATGCAAGAGACAAGGCTGAAAACTGACATTGGATGCTTGTGATCTTCAGGCCCTCAGGAGACACTGCATTAAAAGCAGACACGTGTCTGTAGTGGAAATCACTGTATGGGCTCAGGAACACTTCAGAAAACCATCGTCTGTGAAAACACTTCATTACTGCATCCACAAATGCAAGTTAAAACCAGATATAAACAATATCCAGAAACCCCGCCCCCTTCTCTGGGCCCGAGCTTCTTTTACGATGAACTGAGGCGAAGTGGAAAACTGTCCCAAGGTCTGACGAATCAAAAGTAGAAATTCTTTTCAGAAATCATGGACACTGCGTCCTCCAGGCTAAAGAGGAGAGGGACCATCCGGCTTATCAATGCACAGCTCAAAAGCATTCAGCATCTGTGATGGTACGATGGTGCATTAGTGCACATGACATGGGGAGCTTGTACATCTGGGAAGGCATCATTAATGCTGAATGATATAAACACGTTTCAGAGCAATATGCAGCCATCCAGACACAATCTTTTTCAGGGAAGGCCTTCCTTCTTTCAGCAAGACAACACCAAACTGCTTTCTGCACATATTAAAACTGCATGGCTCCACAGGAAAAAAGTCCAGGTGCTAAACTGGCCTGCCTGCAGTCCAGACTTGTCTCCCATTTAAAACATTTGGTGCATTATGAAGTGCAAAATACGACAAAGGAGACCCCGAACTGTTGAGCAACTGAAATTGTATATCAGGGAAGAATGGGACAAAATTTCTCTTTCAAAACTACAGCAATTGGTCTCCTCAGTTCCCAAATGTTTACAGAATGTTGTTAAAAGTAGATGTGACGCAACACAGTGGTAAACACGCCCCTGTCCCAACTTTCTTGAAATGTGTTCCTGACATCAAATTCAAAATGTGTTAGGGTTTTGCTGGGATTCGAACCTGGTTCACTTGTGTGATAATCCAGCAAACCCCCACTAGGCCACCAGGGGGATAACGCAAATGCAGAGGCGTGAGGCAGAAGTAGAAAAAGTATCAAAAGGTTTATTTACAATATATACAAAAATCCAAAAAGCTCAGAAGATGAAGGGAAAAAATAAGAAATATCCAAAGTACAAAATAAAAGCCAAAAAACCAGAAAAGAAAAGGCAAAAATACCAATGCTCAGAAGATCCAAAAACACAGTAAATACTAGGTCCAAAAAGCAAAGCAAAGTGCAAAACCAAAAAGACAAGGAACACGGTACAGAGGAAACTGGAGCTAAACATAACAGCACAAAGACTCCATGACAAGAGGACTGAACTCAGGGGTATAAATACACAAACTAAAATAGGCCACAGGTGACACTAATGAGGACTAGGCGGGGCACAAGACACATAGAAAACAACAAACATAAAACACAGAAACAGTGGCGGCCTCTAGAGGCCAAAACAAACATGACAAGAAAATGAAATAACAGTGGCCTCTAGAGGCCAAAACAGTCCCAGTCCTAACAGGACCCCCCCCCCCCCCCCCCAGGAGCGTCTCCTGACGTTCCCAGGGCGATCCGGATGGGCCGAATGGAAGTCCCGACACAGTTCTTTATCTAAAACGTCCCGAGCGGGAACCCAGCAGCGCTCCTCAGGACCATAGCCCTCCCAGTCCACAAGATATTGCAGCCTGCCGCAGACCCGGCGGGAGTCAAGCAGGCGATGCACGGTGAACACAGTCTGACCCTGGAAGATGCGGGGGGGTGGGGGGTTCCTAGGGGCAGGGGCATACGTGGACGTCAGTACGGGCCGCAACAGGGAAACATGGAATGTGGGGTTGATCCTCAGAGTCCGGGGCAACTGGAGCCGGTAGGAGACAGGGTTCACCCTGCGCACCACCTTGAAGGGACCAATGTAGCGAGGAGCCAGCTTGCGGTTCTCCACCCGCAGCGGAAGGTCCTTAGTGGACAGCCAAACCCGCTGCCCAGGGCAGAAAGCGTGGGCAGGTCTTCTATGGCGGTTGGCCTGAGTCTGGTTAATTCTGGAGGTCTGGATGAGGGTCTTCCTGACCTTGCTCCAGGTCTTGCGACACCGTCTCACATATTGGTTGACCGAGGGCACCCCCGCGTCCTCCTCCTGGTCCGGGAACAGAGGTGGCTGGAACCCGAATTGGCACTGGAATGGCGACAGCTTGGTGGCCGATGACTGCAGGGTGTTGTGGGCGTACTCTGCCCATGGCAGCCAGGTGCTCCACGATGTCGGGTTATCTATAGCCAGGCCTTGCAGGGTGGTTTCCAGGTCCTGGTTGAGCCTCTCCGTCTGGCCATTGGACTGGGGGTGGAACCCTAACCCTGTACTATTTTCAGTGAAATATAGAGTTTCCATGATTTGCAAATTACCACATTCTGTCTTTATCTATGTTTTATAGAGTGTCCCAACTTTTTTTGGAATTGGGGTTGTACATTTCATAGATAGTGCTTTTATTTCATGTTAATAAAATGCTACTGCATACAAGAGAAAAATACATTTATGTCTCCACATGAACACAAACAACTAACCCGGTCACTCATAGCTTGTCTAAATGCTGTTAACTAACACAAATACTAGAGGCTAGCATAAATCTCATAGCACAGATCTGCTAAAGGCTAAAGTCCTACATAAATGTCAAAAATTCGCCAACACACAAGCAGTTAGCCGAAATATAAACGATTAACCAGTCATGAATGAACCAAATGTGACTGGCTAAAATGAATTCCATTGACTAATCAAATTGTGAGTAATTTAACCAGATGCTAACAAATAGTCAAAATGTTAATAACCTACTCAAATGTTTGGGACTAGCATAAATGCCAATGACTAACACAAACGCTAACAGCTAGCTTAAATGTAAATGACTAACCAGTCATAAATTGACAAAATGTGAGCAGGTAGCCTAAATGCTAATGATTAACCAAATTGCCAGTGACTAACCCAAATGTTCGTAGTTAGCCTGATTGCTAATGACTAACCAGTATGGTAAATTATTGAGTATGACGCAAAATAAGTTGATCTTTTGACTGCTTTATCTTGCTCATATATGAATCAGTGCTACAATGCTAGTTGTGTCTAGCACCGGTTATCGTGCAACAACAAAACTCTCCCTCATATTAACTGCTACCCATAATGCTGTGCTACCCATAATGTTGTGTGTTTAGATGTAGTGTTACTGTAGCATAGTGTGAGCTGGAGAGCGGGTCAGTGCCTCAAACACAATGTGTGTGTGTGAGATGGAGTGATAATGGAGACCTCGGCTCTCACAGGAGGTGTGATGTCACAGTGTTCAGAGCTGTTAGCCGAGTGGGTCTCTCTCTCTCTAACACACACACAGAGATGTGTAACATGGTCAGCTCGTTTTAGCATGTTGAAAGAGATGATTTGCTTTAATTCTGTTCCCACACTGACTTATTCCACAAATACAAATCTCTGTCAGGATTTTATAAGCGAAAAATCACCTCAAACCCCTGGTTAACATTTATTAATTCAAAAACAAAACTGCTGTTTGTGTCAGAAAGCAGCAAAACGTACACACCAAACTCCAGCCGTGAGCAGGGGTACAGCCGAGGCCGATATGACAGATAAATCAGATTCAGACATTGTCCTGTATTTAATGACTGCATTTTCGTTGCAAATGCTTTGGTTTATCCGACATTAAACACAGCTGGAATCTCATCCATCATGCAGTCGTGGAAGGATCATTGATGTCACAGAATAATACGACTTCCTGGTCATAATCTTCTCTTTCCTTGCAGTTCTACTAGACGGAAACGCTGTATCATCAGTGTTTGTGTGATTAGTGTTTGTATCATCAGTGTTTGTGTGATTAGTGTTTGTATCATCAGTGTTTGTGTGATTATTGTGATAGTTTGTATCGTCTGTGTTTGTGTGATTTGTGTTATAGTTTGTATCAGTGTTTGTGTGATTAGTGTTTGCATGGTTAGTGTTTGTATCGTCCGTGTTTGTGTGATTAGTGTGATAGCTTGTATTGTCAGCGTTTGTGTGATTAGTTGTTGTGTAATTAGTGTTTATATCAGCAGTGTTTGTGTGATTAGTGTTATAGTTTGTATCACTCTAATCATACAAACACTACCCACACAAACAATAATCACAAAAACGCTGATGATACAAACTACCACACTAATCACACAAACACTGATACAAACTATCACACTAATCACACAAATGCTGTCAAAACAAACACTAATCACACAATCACTAATCACATACACTGGTGATATAAACTATCACACTAATCACATAACCACTAATCACACAAAAACTGATGATGCAAACTATCACACTAATCACACAAACATTAGATAGATAGATAGATAGATAGATAGATAGATAGATAGATAGATAGATAGATAGATAGATAGATAGATAGATAGATATAGATTTTTTTTAGATAAGCCTTTATTGTCATTGTAACATGTACAACGAAACTGTAGGTCCTCTTACCGATTAGTGCATATTAAAATATTAGTAAAATACAAACACATATTTAAAAGACAATCACCCATTAATAATAATAATAATAATAATAATAATAATAATAATAATAATGCATACATTTAAAAACAAAATCAATACTAAAATAGCAGAGAATTATAGTGTCTGTGAAAGGATATATTGCACAATAACTATATTGCACTGGACATGTACAGTATATTGCACCATAAGTATTGCACAGATTAGTTGATGTTCAGAGTCCTGATGGCCCACGGGGGAAAAAACAACAACAACAACAACAACTGTTTTTTAGTCTGTTTGTCCTGCTTTTGATTCTCCTTTATCTCCTGCCAGAGGGCAGCAGGCTAATCAGGTGGTGTACAGGGTGCTAGTGCTCACTTGCAATGTTCCTGGCTCTGGAGAGGCAGTGAGAGCTGGCGATGCCTTCCAGGGAGGGCAGAGGGCAGCTGATGAGCTTCTCAGCGGTCTTAACCACCAGCTGCAAGGCTCTCCTGAGCCTTGTTGTACATGTTACAATTAATCACACAAAAACTAATGATACAAACACTATCCGCACAAACACTAATCACACAAACACTAAAGATACAAAACACTAATGACAAAAACAATAATGATTACACTCATCACACAAACACCAATGATACACACATTAAATGCACAAACACTAATCACAAAACATTAATTGCACGAACACTCATGATGCAAACAATAATCACAAACACTAATCACACAAACACTAATCCCATAAACATTAATCTCACAAACATGAGTGTTAAGTGTTAATGTCACATTATTGATGCAAACACACAAGTAATTGACTTACATGTTAATGAGCAACACACACACTAATAACACAAAGAGAAAATGGTTAACAAACAGTCAGTGCGTTTACATGCACATAGAGAGAATCGAATTTCTGCCGTAGCTCAACTGAAATTGAAGTTCTAAATGCCATGGAAACACCTTAGCTCGGCTGAAATTGAACCGAACTTGATTTCTCATAATCGAGCTACGTGACCTAGATTATGCGATTGTAGCCGAGCTACTTAGTGCATGTAAACCCTATCGAGCTACGTAGTCGAGCTGCTTACTTCAGCACTGCCCCTTCCGGAAGTGACGAGTGACGAGACCACAAGCGGGAAACACAACAGCCTCGGTCGGCATGACAACGAATCATGACAACGGCATGAATCGTTTCTTTTTGTGGCATTGTTTGCACTGTTAAAATTTAGCTCACTTACTGTATCACCAAATACATCTGTACAGCTGTTGCATAGCTGTGAATTGTGTACATAAACAAGTCATTGTATTTGTGTGTGTGTGTGTGTGTATATATATATATATATATATATATATATATATATATATATATATATGAGTGATTCCACGCTTATGGGTACTGAAATGGGGACATGAACTTATTTTTAAAAATTCACCTAAAACCATTTCTTTTTTTACCATCAGGTCACAAAACATGTAATCTTTAATGAATGATATGTTAAAAGATAACTTTAATTTTCTGAGATGTAATAAAAACATATTTATATGCCAAAGTCAGAACGTAACAGAAGTGTTGTGGACGTATAGATTCTCAATTTTAACAATGTAGAATTACTTTTTGAAACATAGGAAGGTGATGTTTTAGCAAATATAATTAATAAACGTGTAGTAGAATAAACATACACATTCTTTCAATAAGATTAACATGGTATATAGCTAGATTGTAATTAATTTGTAACAGACGCGAGATGGACAATCGTAACAGAAGTAATGTAACAGACATCATTTTGGAACTCATAGGCTTGACTTTGGCATATAAATATGTTTTTATTACATCTCAGAAAATTAAAGTTATCTTTTAACATACTATTCATTAAAGATTACATGTTTTGTGACCTGATGGTAAAAAAAGAAATGGTTTTAGGTGAATAAGTTCATGTCCCCATTTCAGTACCCATAAGCGTGGAATCACTCATATATATATATCTCATCTCATTATCTCTAGCCGCCTTATCCTTCTACAGGGTCGCAGGCAAGCTGGAGCCTATCCCAGCTGACTACGGGCGAAAGGCGGGGTACACCCTGGACAAGTCGCCAGGTCATCACAGGGCTGACACATAGACACAGACAACCATTCACACTCACATTCACACCTACGCTCAATTTAGAGTCACCAGTTAACCTAACCTGCATGTCTTTGGACTGTGGGGGAAACTGGAGCACCCGGAGGAAACCCACGCGGACACGGGGAGAACATGCAAACTCCGCACAGAAAGGCCCTCGCCGGCCCTGGAGCTCGAACCCAGGACCTTCTTGCTGTGAGGCGACAGCGCTAACCACTACACCACCGTGCCGCCCATATATATATATATATATATATATATATATATATATATATCCAACATCTGAAGAATGTCAATAAAAACAAAACAATTGAACTTTTTGTGTGTTTATTAAGACAAAAGTTAAATTGTAAGCAAAAAAAATATTTTTTGTAAGCAAAAAATGGACTTTAGAAAAATATACAATTGTGCAAAATAAGTTGTCTTACAAAACAGTGGTCTGCGCAGGACAGTTTGTAGCCATACAGTCTGTTAGAGCAAGCCTAACCATAGATATACATAGAAGACTCGATGCCTCGTCCCCGTTGCCCGTCAACGAAGTTGAACGTCCGCACATGGCGGCCATCTTACCTCAGACAGCTGGTTTACCCATTACATTGTGTTGGTAGCGATATGTACTTTTCAGATGACCGTAACTTCCTCAAATTTCAATCGATATTCAAACGGTTTGGTTTGTAATATAAAAAAACAAACGGAAGTATGTATTTATGATATTAATGATGAATAATCATTTTATGTTTAAAAAAAATACATGCTGAAATTCCTATGCTGTGAGAAGCCTAACACTGCATACTTATGGATAACTGCGGCCTTAGGACAAATAACCATACAATTTATTTCCAATTTTTAGTGAAAATATTTTTACATGTGATAGGGCCGTAGGGGAAGCTAAAGTTAAATAAACAGCTTACTCACTTCTGAAACTTCAGAAATACTTCATCCACCTCAAAAACCTAATGCACTCACATCATAGCATAATAACAAATGCAAACTCACATCATAGCATAATAACAAATGCAAACTCACATCATAGCATAATAACAAATGTAAACTCACATCATAGCATAATAACAAATGTAAACTCACATCATAGCATAATAACAAATGTAAACTCACATCATAGCATAATAACAAATGCACTGCCCGAGTAAGTAATAGTATAAAACAGTGACAGCGACTCACGGTAGTTTGTGACAAAAAAAGCATTTAATTAATCACATGTGGTTATAAGAATAGAATAGAATAGAATTACAACCACATTAATAATGTTTTAAGAAATCAAACCATTTGTATATACGTCAAAATTTCAGCGAGATAAGAGTATAAACATTTAAGCATCTCAATGGTCTTACCTCAGTGTACCGCAAATTCTGTGGAAAAGCTTGCCTGTGGTAAGATGGCCGCCCTGTGCGGACGTTCTGGAATACGCGGTGAGGCATCTAGTCTTCTAAGTATATCTATGAGCCTAACAGCTTGAGTACGGAACTTGTGAACACGGAACTAACTTTGTTTATACTCTTGAATAGCTCTTCTTCATGACAACCGGAAGTGTACCAACACGATGGGGCGTGTAGTGCCACCTGTGGCTCGGGTGCACAATGAGTGTGTTTACATGCACATAGAGAAAAGCGAATTTCTGCCATTGCTCGACTGAAATTGAAGTTCTAAATGGCCTGGAAACACCTTAGCTCGGCTGAAATTGAAACACAACAGCCTCGGTCGGAAAAAAAAAAAAAACAGCCTCAGTCGGCATGACACTTCACCTTAGCCACCACTTTATTAGGAACACTTGTGTCTGGGCATGTACGCACCCATTTCCAATTAAGTAAGTTATTAGCAGGCTAACAGTTAATATGTTCACCATTACAGATCAACGTCAACTTAGTGGCCATTTTATTAGGAACACTTCTGTTCGTACATACAAACTACAAACACTCTTCTTGTGAACACGGAACTGATAACTTTGTTTATACTCACAGTGTTGCCAGATTGGGTGGTTTTAAGTGCATTTTGGCAGGTTTTGAACATATTTTGGGGTGGAAAACATCAGCAGTATCTGGCAACACTGCAGTCTTGAATAGCTCTTCTTCATGACGACAACCGGAAGTGTACCAACACGATGGGGCGTGTAGTGACACCTGTGGCTCGGGTGCACAATGTACCTCACACAATAGCTCGATTTCCTTGTGTGCATGTAGGATTGGATTTCTCTGGCACCCCTGCTGGGACCCTTAGCTCGATTACCGACAGCAGCTCGATTTGGATGTGCATGTAAATGCACTGACTGATGATGTAAACCCTAGTACTGAACTCTGACCTGAGTTCTGATCAACACTGGACTCTTGTTGTGACTTTTGATTGTTATTGACTCAGCTCATTGCTCTGTGTGTGTGTGTGTGTGTGTGTGTGTACATACACTGTTTGAGCCTATCATGCCATCACTCTGTGTTTACCTCTGAGAAGGAAATGCATTCACTGTGGCATATTTCAGCACTAAACCATCTCTCCTCCACAATCACTCAGAGAGAGAGAGAGAGAGAGAGTTTTGAATTTTTAAAACTCCTTTATTGGGCCATTATATGGATTGAAAAATGCATCCTCAAAAGGTTAATCAGTTGCCCAACCCCTACCAGTTAAATATCAATTTCCCATCATCAATAACTGAAAACACCCCTTACCGTATTTATGCACCATTTATGTGAGAAAAAAAACTGATATTATCAGTAACTTGGAAAAAGCATATTCCACTCTGACCCTTGATTCCATGAAGACCTTAAACATATCCACTCGGTTTACACTCTGCCCCGCCTCCTCCAATCTACTGCTCTTCCATACAGCCAGCTTCACCTGTCCAAACATTTGAACAAGTACACATCTCTTTCTTATTCCAGGATTTGACCCCAAAGATAAAGAGTTCCTTTGAAAAAAATAAAACCAAATCTATAAAATCTTACATCCAAAAGTTGGAAAAGAGAAGGCAGTTTTGATCAATCATAAAAACAGTGAAAAACTGTGTCTGGTACATAATAATAATAATAATAATAATAATAATAATAATAATAATAATAATAATAATTTATATAGCGCCTTTCTCACACCCAAGGCCACTTTACAAATTAGGGGGGGAAAAAAAGTCCACCAAAAGAAGGTCAGGATGTAATTCCAATGGTGTAGCTACCACAATCCCACCAGGCGCATGAAGATAAATCCCACACCGCCTGCACAGCTGTCATGACGCCGCCGCGCAACATCACCCAGAACATTATGCCATGTATCCACAAAGTGAGCACAGAAGCACTGCCGCACAGAGTCCTGGTATGTCCCAAACCACCTGCATAGCCAACGTGATGCCACTGGGCAACATCGCTCGGAACACTGCGCCAAGCACAAAAGCACCGCTGCACAGAGCACTAGACAACCCTGATGTTAAAAGAACAATGAGCTCACTGCAGTCCATAGCGAGGAGCACAGGCATCACCCACAGCGCACCAAGGCCTGAAGGGAACCGACGCCCAAAACTGGGTCCGGAGCTACACCACAACTGGCAGACAAAACACTCAAACAAAAAACAAACATCAAACTACACAGGCACAAAAAAAGAAAAATTAAAAGCTCCGGTGAGAAGTGACAGCCAAACACGCATGGCGTACTCTCAACCGGAAATGGAAATGAAAACAAAGATTGCACAGTGGAGAAACATCAGCTTCAGCTTTGCTACAAAGACCTGGATGGCCATGGCCCAGAACAGTCCATCCCACTGAAGATCACCAAAGTGTTTAAGAATGGGACTTTTATACAACATCCTCCATGAGGGTGACTGAATCTGGCTGTTAGAAAAGTGAGGCCTCCATTTTGTATCACCTCTCTTGTTCAGTAGGTTAAATTACACACAGTTAACAATAATATTGCATTGAACCTTTTATACCAGCTGTTGCAAAGGACACTTTAATTCCTGCATCCCCTTGAAGGACAGCAGTCTCTTATTGTTATCATCTACAACTCTGTTGGGGCTAACAAGTAAATCTGGAAATGGGACATTGACTGAACCGTCATCAGTGACTTGCCCCCTTTCAGCCACAGGCAGATAGAGGACCCCAGGAGGGAGCCAGTGACTCCTGTCCCAGAGAAAGTTCACAAAACTCATCTGGAGAGTGACAAGAAGCTCAATAGGTGGATTAGAACAGTTACATTGACAACAAGCACTCGCACTCTGTTGGACAGCTGTGGATGGAACCACTCCCATCTCTGCAGTCCCCCTAGCACTTTTTTAGATAACCCATCTCAGATCCTCTTTATGTTCTGCTCGGTGCCAAAGAAGACCCCCAAGATCTTTAACCTAATCTCTGCTCCACTGATAGTACATACTGGTAGGCAGCTGTGGTACCTCCATGTCCTGCCATGGCCCGAACAGCAGGGACAAGCTTTTCCCCAGTTCACTTTTTCAGGGGAAGCCTTTTAAAACGTATCTAAGCAAACAACCAGCTTCTTTCTGTCCTCTTGTGATAACAACAGTTACATCATCCACATAAGCAAGAAGCTTAACTGTCGAAAACCTTCCTGGAGTCAAGGCTTGAACAGAAATACCTTGAAGATTCTTCCTCAGCTTTATCAGAAGAGGCTCTATAGCTACAGTGTATAAAAGACCAGAGAGACTACAGCCTTGCCAAATGCCTCTACTGACAGTAAAAGGTTTTGTTAGTGTCCTATTTATCTTTAACATGCTATACACATCTGTGTACAGGAGTTTGATACATACTGTGAAATAAGGACCAAACCCAAAGGCTTCAAAGAGTCTGAAGATGTACTAATGGCCCATTGTCCATTTCCATTTCTGGTTGAGAGTATGCTGTGCATATTTTGGCTGCTGTTTCTCACTAGAGCTTTGACAAAAAAAAATCCTCTTTGTTTTTCTTTTTGTGCTTGTATGGTTTGATGTTTTGTTCTTTGTTTGATTTTTTTTTTTTTTAATTTAATTTTTTTTATGTTTTGTCCACCAATTGTGGCATAGCTCCAGACCCAGTTTTGGGCATTGGTTTCCTTCAGGCCTTAGTCCGCTATGGATGATGTCTGTTCTGCTCACTATGGACTGCAATGAGCTTGTTGCTATTTTAACATTGGGGTTGGCCAGCACTCTGTGCAGCAGTGCTTCCATGCTCGCTTTCTGGATCCATGGTACAGTGTTCCAAACAATGTTTCCTAGTGGCATCGCAGCAGCTGTGCAGGAGTTGTGGGGCATACCCTCATGTTCCTTGTGGTGTGATTGTGGCCAACTACACCACTGGAATTACATCCTGACCCTCTTTTGGTGGACTTTTTTTTTTTTATTTGTAAAGTGATCTCAGGTGTGAGAAAGGCACAATATAAGTTGAAATTATTATTATTATTATTATTATTATTATTATTATTATTATTCACTCTATTAAAGGCTTTCTTCTGGTCTAAGGCGATAAAGCTGGCATTGAGTTTGTAAACACTGATAAGGTCCAACTTATCCCTCAAAAGAAAAAGGCTGTCAAAGTTGGAGCACCCTGGGATGCAGTAGGACTCTTCCTGGTGGTTTTGTTTTTTTTCCAAAACTGTTCTAAGTTGGTAAAGATCTTATAATCCATTCCAAGAAGTGACATGGGATACCAGTCCTTCAAACATGCCAGGTCACCTTTTATTTAGCAGCATTGTAAATGAGGCTCTTCTACAACTTTAAGGCAAGATATTCTCAGCCAAGCTTTCAAGGAAAACTGCAGTAGATCAAGCCCGATAAGGGCCTGGAAAAATGTGCACAATTCTGCAGTCAGCCCATCCAGGCTTGGTGACTTTCCAAGCTACTGCTCCCTGACTGAATTGGTGAGTTCCTTGAGAGTCAATGGCTATTCCAGGTTAAATTGATCCTCCTCCATCAGGCATGGAACCTCTCTTAAGTCACATGACTCTGCAGTGTAGAGCTCCTGGTAGAAGGACAAAGAGTGCAAGATGGCCCACGTATCTGAGGAAGGTCATCCCTCTGGTAATTTTCGGTTTGTGATCAGCTTTTCCTCAGCTCTTTTTTTTCCAGGTCTAAGAAAAAAAGGTGTTGCTAGATCCATACCATGTGAAACAGGCTCAGACCATGGCATCATGTCCTCATTCCTCCCACAGGTTCTTCAACAATGATTTTCCTCTCTAAAATTCCAGCTGCATCTATTCTCTTTCGCTTGCTTAGGTCCAGAATCTCATGTTCTAAAGCCTTCATCTGTCTTTTCAGTTCTCCTGATTTGTTTGCTGTGTACTGTGGACAGAAAACTTAAATTTGCCTTTTACCCACATCCCATCATAGCCTTGGGCATGGATAAGAAACTTTCCAGACTTAGGCATGGATAAGAAACTTTACTCTCTCTTCAGGACTGTCTTAGAAAAAGGTGAAAGAAACCACACAGTTGTGATCTTGCAGTAAGCTGTTGTTGAACACCCAGTAGAAAGAACATGAAAAGCTTTGTGACAGAGGAAAAACAATACAGATAAAATGGTGGTCTGGCAGGAAAGTGGGGGTTATACAGCTACAGCAAAACATTACTAGATGGGTCTTTTGAATATAAATTCGATCACATTTTGCTCCTGAAAGTAAGGTTGAGCTACTTCTCACCCAGGTGTGTTACAGCGCCCTCCACAATTATTGGCACCCCTCATAAGATATGTTCTTAGGCTTCTAATAAATTCATTTTTTTTTAAATATAGGACAACAATGCAAAAAAGAGAAAAATCCAACCTTTAATTCAAGTGCATTTATTCAGTGGGAAAAAAATCCCACATTAAGAAATAATTCTTTTACATGAAATCATGTGTGCCACAATTATTGGCACCCTTGATGTTAATACTTCGTACAACTCCCTTTTGCCAACAAGACAGCACTTAATATTCCCCTATAACATTTCACAAGATGAGAGAATACAGAGAGAGGGATCTTTGACCATTCCTCTTTGCACAATCTCTCTAAATCATCCAGAGTCCTGGGTCCTCTCCTATGCACTCTCCTCTTCAGCTCACCCCACAGGTTTTCAATTGGGTTGAGGTCTGGGGACTGAGATGGCCATAGGAGGAGCTTGATTTTGTGTCTGGTGAACCATTTTTGTGTAGATTTGGCCACATGTTTAGGGTCATTATCTTGCTGAAAGACCCAGTGACGACCCATCTTCAGCTTTCGGGCAGAGGCCACCAGATTTTGATTTAAAATGTCTTGTTATTTCAAAGAGTTTATGATGCCATGCACCCTAACAAGGCTCCCAGGGCCTTTGGAAGAGAAACAGGCCCACAGCATCAACGATCCTTCCCCATACTTCACAGTGGGCATGAGGTGCTTTTCCGCATACTCATCTTTTGTGATGTATTAGAGTGTTTGTTGCCAAAAAGATGTATCTTGGTCTCATCTGACCAAAGCACATGGTCCCAGTTGAAGTCCCAGTACCGCTTAGTGAACTCCAGACATTTATATTTATGCTTGTAAGTGAGAAAAGGCTTTTTCCGTGCATGCCTCCCAAACAGCTTGTTGGCATGTAGATAGCGCCTGATGGTTGTTATGGAGACTTTGTGACCCCAAGATGCTACTCTTTGATGCAATTCTCTAACAGTAAGCTTTGGAGAACTTTTTACTTCTCTTACCATCCTCCTCACTGTGCGTGGTGGCAAGATAAACTTGCATCCTTGTCCAGGCTTGTTTGCCACTGTTCCAGTTGTTTTAAACTTCTTGATGATTCCTCTGACTGTAGATATGGGCAGGTGTAGGCGAGTGGCTATTTTCTTGTAGCCATTGCCTGACTTATGATGGTCGACATACATCTGGCTTACTTGAATGGTGTGTTCTCTTGTCTTTCCCACGTTGAAGAGTGGATAAGAAAAATAGGCCTCTGCGTCACATCATATTTATACCCCAGGGAAACAGGATGTGATGAATTACTAATTAAAGTTTCCTAGATACTCTGATCAACTTTATAAACTACAGTAGAAATGACAGAAATGCTTCAATTACATTTATTTTCTAGGAATTGTTATGGGTGCCAATAATTGTGGAACAGGTGAGCTTATGAAAAATAATTATTTCTTAGTCAGGGATTTTTTTTTATTCACTTGAGTTAAGGGTTACATTTTTCTACAATTTTCAGTGTGAGATTATGCTTCTGCAATAAAAATTGAATTTGTTTTAAGGCTTTTAGCACATCTTAACCAGGGCAGCCAGTAATTGTGGAGGGCACTGCACTCATCTTTAGGGAACTGCTCTCTCCACACATCTCCACAAGGTTTTTAGAACAATAGTAGTCTTTGGATGGTGTTCATCAAGATCCCTGTCTAGTGTATTGTCAACTATGCAATTAATATCGCCAGCTAAGAATATCATCCTGTTCTTAGAACAAGCGTGATAAAACAATCTTTATCTTATAAAAGAACTCTGTGTGTTCTGCACCAATATTAGGAGCATAAATATTGAACAAAGAAAAGGAAAAAACACCGAAGTCTTTCTCAGTGCACTGCATTCTTCCTGGCACAAGCTCAACAATGTTTGTTGGCTGACTCTGAAACTGCTTTGAGAGCAAAACAGTAACTCCTGCACTGGTGTTGGACCCTTGGCCTAAAAAACCTGGCCCTTCCATTCCCTTTGCCAGTCTACTGGATTATGTTGGTCTGTATGTGTTTCTTGTAAGAAAAGCACACTACATTCTTTCAATAACATAAAATCAAAGAGAAAAGATATTTTATTCCCAGCATGGCTTCCATTGATGTTTAAAGAGCCTAGATTAATGCAGGCCATGGATGCTAAAACTAGTAAAGCTCCAAAGATGACAGAGTGTATTTCATTGCCATTGAATGAGAAACCAAAAACAAAGGTAAATCTGGAAAAAAAAGATCTTCAATCCACAGCTTGCAAACATTTTTTGTGACATCAAGGAAATTATTAATTTGTTCCAGTGTGTACAATTTCTTTTGGCCACTTGATCCTCAGTCTTGTGTCTCAGGAAAATCATCGTGCAAGTCATAGGCGCTAAAGAAGGCAACTGGACTTGCTTGAAATCCTTGAAGACGTTTCACCTCTCATCTGAAAGCGTTCTTCAGTTCTGTCTTACTAGTGGGGAGTTTCAGGTATTTATCCTCTAATGGACCAAAAGCAACCCTAAGGAGAGTCATTGAGGTCACATAGGTCGTTGACCCTCTCAGTCTGTAGGTTGTTAGGGTCACTAGAGGCCGGGTATGAATGGTGTTAGCAGCCTAGAGGGTCATTAGAGAGCCAGTGACCCACAGATCACCCTTACAACCCTCTAGGCTGCTAACACCATTCACACCTGGCCTCCAGTGACCCTAACAACCTACAGACTGAGGCCCTGTCCACACGGCAACGGATTCAGGTGAATCCGATACAATTGTTTATCGTTTCAGCCTGGTGTCCACACGGCACCGGCATTTTGGGTGCCCCAAAACGCAATCTTTTGAGAACGGGTTCCAGAGTGGAAAGATCTGGCAACATTGCCGTTGCGAAGTCGTCTGGATGAGTAGAACGGATTTGTTTACGATGACATCACAACCACATGACTGTGAGTGCTTCATGCCGGGTAGAAGTGTAACGAACTCGATGCGAGTTGTCAACAAATCCTATAACTTGGTTCATGAAACGCGCTTACAAAATATTTTCAGTGAATATTTATTGTGTAATGGTGCAAAGTAAGAGAGAGAGAGAGAGAGAGAGAGAGAGAGAGAGAGAGAGAGAGAATAACCCTTAGGGCAGAGTCAATCCCGCCAGCAAAAATAGGGAAAAAAAGGAGCGATCTCACCTCTTCAGATGTTGGTTTAAGTCCTACAATACATTCGTCAAAAAGGGCGTAGAAGAACAAATTAATCCATCAACGTGTAGCATTCAATTTATTCCGGACCATTAAAGACGGCGCCTTCCGCGTAGAATCATACGTCATCCTTGCCGCCATATTGGATGGGTCAAAGCGGAGAATAAAGATGCCTCATTCATGTGCTGCGTTTAACTGTACCAACAGGTTTACCGTCCAAACGAGATCACATGGGATTACCTTTCACAGGTGAGACTGGAAAAATACTTTTCATTGTATTTGGTCATTATAATGTAATTTTACGAACAGATTTTCCTGACTTTGTGGCTAATATGAAGTCTCGCGCATAATAGTTTATGCGCATGCGTCCTTACTTCTTCTATTGTTCTGGTGTCTCCGAAGGGACCGTCTTACAGTGCCCCTAGAGGTGTGGCATGTGTATTGCATCGTTTTCAGCAAGCGTTGCGTTGCCATATGGACCTGATATTTTACTGATCGTTGCCCATTTGGACGCGATATTTTTTTAAATAACATCTCGTTGCCGTTGTCGTGTGGATGTAGCCTGAGGTCGCCAGGTCATCACAGGGCTGACACATAGGCTACATCCACACGACAACGGCAACGAGATGTAAGACGGTCCCTTCGGAGACACCAGAACAATAGAAGAAGTAAGGACGCATGCGCATAAACTATTATGCGCGAGACTTCATATTAGCCACAAAGTCAGAAAAATCTGTTCGTAAAATTACATTATAATGACCAAATACAATGAAAAGTATTTTTCCAGTCTCACCTGTGAAAGGTAATCCCATGTGATCTCGTTTGGACGGTAAACCTGTTGGTACAGTTAAACGCAGCACATGAATGAGGCATCTTTATTCTCCACTTTGACCCATTCAATATGGCGGCGAGGATGACGTATGATTCTACGTGGAAGGCGGTGTCTTTAATGGTCCCGAATAAATTGAATGCTACACGTTGATGGATTAATTTGTTGTTCTACGCCCTTTTTGAGGAATGTATTGTAGGACTTAAACCAACATCTGAAGAGGTGAGATCGCTCCTTTTTTTCCCTATTTTTGCTGGCGGGATTGACTCTGCCCTAAGGTTTACTCTCTCTCTCTCTCTCTCTCTCGCTCTCTCTCACTTTGCACCATTACACAATAAATATTCACAGTGAAAATATTTTGTAAGCGCGTTTCATGAACCAAGTTATAGGATTTGTTGACAACTCGCCTCGAGTTCGTTACACTTCTACCCGGCGTGAAGCACTCACAGTCATGTGGTTGTGACGTCATCGTAAACAAATCCATTCTACTCATCCAGACGACTTCACAACAGCAACGTTGCCAGATCTTTCGACTCTGGAACCCGTTCTCAAAAGATTGTGTTTTGGGGCACCCAAAACGCCGGTGCCGTGTGGACGCCAGGCCGAAACGATAAACAATTGTATCGGATTCACCTGAATCCGTTGCCGTGTGGACAGGGCCTGAGAGGGTCAATGACCCAAGTGACTTCAATGACTTTCCTTAGGGTTGCTTTTGGTCCACTAGAGGGTAAATACCAGGAACTACCCACTAGTCAGATAGAACTGAAGAAGCCTTTCGGATGAGAGGTGAAACGTCTTTAAGGATTTCAAGCAAGTCCAGTTGCTTTCTTTAGCATCTATGGTTTACGATGACCTGGATGACTGAGAACCTTCACAGACATACTAGTACATCATGCAAGTCCTCTATAATCAACATAATCGTTCATCTATAGTCTGACTGTCTCCTGGCCTTTCACTGAACACACTAATCCTTTCCTGCAATAACCACATTTACATCCTCTGAGATGTCTACATTGGAGACGGACTTCCTAGTCTGACCAGCAAAAGAAAAATCAGCTCTACCATTCTCATTGTCTTTGGTGTCATTCTCACTGTTATCTTCTGTTTTATCCTGAGTGGACTGGCCAATGTCATTAGTATCATTAGTAGGATTACTGCTGGCTTCTACTGCCGCCCCTGCAGTTTCAGAGGGCTCTTCCTGGTTAACGTCTTTATTTACGTCTGAATCAGCTGACGAATTTGAAAGTTTCCATGGGCAATCCTGTCTAATGTGCCCTTGTTCACCACACACAAAACAACCCACTGGCTCTGAAGTTATAAAACTAATATATTCTTTCCCCCCTCAGTCATCAGTTTCACCGAGACATTAAAGGCGTCACGCAGTGGCAATAAAAGTTGCATTATTCTGCACCAGAATGCTTTCGAGATTCGAAATAAATTGACCGTCGATTTTTCAAAAGCTTCCCACGGTTGTAATCGGTCCTTATTTGATCATGCCCATCACTTGAAATTTTCCGCGTTCGCAGCGCCCCCTCTCGGTCAATGGAACAGCTGCGTGACGTCATACCAGTAACCACTCGGTGCAGTTGCAATGACGGACACACCAGAAAATAGGAGCGATGCTGAGGAAATTAGCTTTGATTTTACCGATACAGAAGAAGAAAATGGCCCACAAGTAGAGATTTTGACAGCTGAATGTCCTGGTGGTATCCAGCCTTTCAGATTTGAACCTGAGCGCTCATCTTCAGAAGAAAATGAGGACAGTTCTGACGACAGAAACGAAGATGAGAATGAAGAAGACCGGCGACTTGAAGACTTGTTTTAGTTGGTTTCTCTGACTAAATCACTACTTGTGTGTATTTTTAAAGACCATTTTCACTTGAATTAGAATGCTGTGTGATTAATCTATGATTATGTGTAATACTGATAGCTGTAGGGGGTGAAAGTATAGCTAGAAAGATTGAATTCTAGCAACTTGACAGCTTGCGATCTCGCGAAATGCAGTGGGCCTTCTGATACAGTAGACCCCTTGATATTCCAGTTTTCATCATTTTCCTTTTATTGCGGTTGATTTTAACTTGATATTCAGTATGTTATAGGCTGGGAGTATTGAGCTTTGTATTGTATTGTTTAGTAAACGTACAATCGTCAGTAATAAGTGATAATTATTAGTTAAAGGCAGCTCTGTGGCATAAATCTTTCAATTAATCTTCTGTCATCCATTTGCTAAAATTATGTGCCACATATGTTATCAAGACAACACTTCATGTGACAAAGAAAGATATGACAAATACATAAATGTATGAAAATCATTTTGTACAATTAATGATTGATACATAGAAACACTTAAAACGTGTGGCAGCGGGGGCGTGGTCAAGCGCCGGTCTGTGACAGGAGGGCGGAGCCAGGGAAGGCGAGTGGCAGAAATCACTACACCTGACGGTAATTAACCTGTGTTTTGTGTGTTTTCCCAGTCACCGCGCCCTATTTAAGGAGGCAGAGCTCATCCCGGGACAAGAACACAGTGTGTGTGTGTGTTTCGCTATCAGATTAAAACTGGCGGTTATACTGAAAAGTCTGGCAATAAAAAGCCTATTTGCATCTGAAGCGTTGTCCTGCCGTCCTCTGTGCTCCACCCACACTTCAGAGAGCTCTACAGTGGTGCCAAAACCCGGGACAAGGTGGAGCACCAACCTCGCAGCCCCATGGAATCCTCCCCGTTCGCGGACCTGGTCCACGCCCTCGCCACGGCTCAGCAAAGCCAGCACCAGGCGCTCGTCACGCTCCGAAAGGAGCAAGAGCGGCGCTTCGAAGCCCTGGTGCTGGCCCAGCAGGAAGATCGCGAGGCGCTCCGGCATCTCCTCGCGTCGGCGGGGTCCACCAGTGCCCCGGCCGCGGGCCCGTCTCCCCTCACCGTGACCAAGATGGGCCCGCAGGACGACCCCGAGGCGTTTCTCACATTGTTCGAGCAGGTCGCCGAAGCCTCGGGGTGGCCGATGGAGCAGCGCGCGGCGCGCCTCCTCCCCCTCCTGACGGGAGAGGCGCAGCTGGCCGCGCTATAACTCCCCGCCAACCGCCGCGGAGGACGGCCCGGTGAAGGTCCGCGTAAGCCAGCCGGCGGTTGGCGGGGAGTTATAGCGCGGCCAGCTGCGCCTCTCCCGTCAGGAGGGGGAGGAGGCGCGCCGCGCGCTGCTCCATCGGCCACCCCGAGGCTTCGGCGACCTGCTCGAACAATGTGAGAAACGCCTCGGGGTCGTCCTGCGGGCCCATCTTGGTCACGGTGAGGGGAGACGGGCCCGCGGCCGGGGCGCTGGTGGACCCCGCCGACGCGAGGAGATGCCGGAGCGCCTCGCGATCTTCCTGCTGGGCCAGCACCAGGGCTTCGAAGCGCCGCTCTTGCTCCTTTCGGAGCGTGACGAGCGCCTGGTGCTGGCTTTGCTGAGCCGTGGTGAGGGCGTGGACCAGGTCCGCGAACGGGGAGGATTCCATGGGGCTGCGAGGTTGGTGCTCCACCTTGTCCCGGGTTTTGGCACCACTGTAGAGCTCTCTGAAGTGTGGGTGGAGCACAGAGGACGGCAGGACAACGCTTCAGATACAAATAGGCTTTTTATTGCCAGACTTTTCAGTATAACCGCCAGTTTTAATCTGATAGCGAAACACACACACTGTGTTCTTGTCCCGGGATGAGCTCTTCTCTGCTCTCCCTCCTTAAATAGGGCGCGGTGACTGGGAAAACACACAAAACACAGGTTAATTACCGTCAGGTGTAGTGATTTCTGCCACTCGCCTTCCCTGGCTCCGCCCTCCTGTCACAGACCGGCGCTTAACCACGCCCCCGCTGCCACAATGTGTTTTTTAAAAAAATAATTTTTTTCTATCAATACCTAGCCATGACCTTGAAATCAGATCCATTGATAACAAAAGTCACAAATAGTGTTCAGTGTTCGTTGTTACAGCCAAACACAACACACCGATTAAGCATTTTGTATCACAGAATATTAATACATCATTTCATAGTGTTTTGAGTGTTCAAAACTATCCACAAACTGAATAAATCCACAAAATCCACAATGTAAACAACTCTGGTAAACGCACGCTATAGAGAAAACATGGGGACAGGCCAGCATCACCCAAGGGAGGTTACTGGTATGACGTCACACACAAGTTGACCTAGTTAACGGCTGGCTGCCTAAATTTGGCTGTGCGCGTCAACTTTAAATGCTTGTAGCGGGCGCATCGTGACACTGAGATCGCGGGAAACCGAGGGGCTTGAATAACCCACCAAACCCGACATTTTGACACACGATATAGCCTGATTGCTGAAATTACCGCACGACGCCTTTAAGGGGATCAAACTGAGAATTAAGGATCATGAAAGTATGGCATCAGAAAGATATGATGTGCTTTATTTCAGAACTTTTACAACCCAGTGGTATCATTCTTTATGGAGCAGTTAGTTTGTTATACCCTGCTAGAAGACCTGTTAGCATTTCATTTTTAATGAAAAGTGGTATGTTAGACAGCACATCTTTCTTTGAAGTGTTCAACAAAGGTAACACAGGAAAATACTCATCATTAATCATTAGTCCTGATTTAGCTAACTCATCAACAAAAGGCTTTCTGAGAGAAAAACAACCACAGCTTTATTCATTCAAGCCGCTGATTTAACATTTAAAGCACTGACCTTATTACCCATGGCAATTAAGTAATCCTCCAGAGACACTGAAGTCCGTAAAAACACCCTCAGAGCCACATTCTCCCCACTTCCCACAATCCTCCGAGAGAGAGATTTGATTTTTTTAACTGCTCTTTATTCACAAAAAGTTGTGGCTGTTATAACCATGACATTTAAGAAATTATGAGCTTAAGACATTATATCGGATAAAGTTTAAAAAGGGAGAAAGTGTAGTTTATTTTAGTGATTGTACATAAAGCTTGATTACAGCACCACATGTTTTCAAAAAACTCCAGATCCTGTATTGTGGGTGGGTGGGGAAGAGTCCATGAACAGTACTTTCCCGTTCCTCTAACCATGGCCTAATGGTTAGAGAAGCAGCTTTGGGATCAAAAGGTTGTCAGTTTGATTCCCTGGATGAGCAGGAATGGCTGATGTGCCCTTGAGCAAGGTACCTAACCCCCAACTGCTCCCCAGGCTGCTCTAGGTATGTTGTATGTCTGGATAAAAGTGTCTGCTAAATGCCTGGAATGTAATGTAACCCCTAACTGCTCCCTGGGTGCTGCCCAGTGCTTTGGGTACATGTGTGTGCTCACAAGACGAGATGGCTTAAATGTACATGTGACAAATAAAGACTTTTTTTTTAAAAAATCATGTACGAGTTTGTTAAACTGATAATCAATTAGAATTCTAGACTTAATCAAAGCGGTGGCACGGTGGTGTAGTGGTTAGCGCTGTCGCCTCACAGCAAGAAGGGCCGGGTTCAAGCCCCGTGGCCGGCGAGGGCCTTTCTGTGTGGAGTTTGCATGTTGTCTGCGTGGGTTTCCTCCGGTTTCCCCCACAGTCCAAAGACATGCAGGTTAGGTTAACTGGTGACTCTAAATTGACCGTAGGTGTTAATGTGAGTGTGAATGGTTGTCTGTGTCTATGTGTCAGCCCTGTGATGACCTGGCGACTTGTCCAGGGTGTACCCCGCCTTTCGCCCGTAGTCAGCTGGGATAGGCTCCAGCTTGCCTGTGACCCTGTAGAAGGATAAAGCGGCTAGAGATAATGAGATGAGATAAGAGACTTAATCAAAGCAAACAACTAGTAGGTCATGTCCAGCTTGATGGCCAATCCTGGTCTTTTTTTTTCCTGAAAGCATAAATTGCCAGTTTGGCTTGACCAACAATAAAATTCAGCAATTTACAAACATTGTGTTTGTGTTGAACACATTTAAACCCCCCCCCCCCCCCCCCCCAAAAAAAAAAAAACCTGGTTGTGAAATCCTTAAGACGCTTAAACAAAGACTGCATGGTTAAAAATTAAGATTTTAGGCTTGTACAGTACAAAAAGGCATGAGTCATGAATCTGTCTTTGATCGCAGAAAGAACAGCCCTGTTTGATGTCTGGATTTTAAAATTGAAGCAAAAAGGCATTAACTGTTTTTCTTCTTCTTCTGGCTGCTCCTGTTAGTGGGTCGCCACAGAAGATCATCGTGATACTCATATTTGATTCTGCATAGGTTTTTTACACCAGATGCCCTTCCTGATGCAACCCTTCCCAGTCTATCCAGGCTTGGGACTGGCAATAAGTATGCACTCGCTTGTACAACCCCAGTGGCTGGGTATTTTACCTAATTTGCATATCTTTGAACTGTGGGGGAAACCAGAGCACCTGGAGGAAACCCACGCAGACACGGGGAGAACATGCAGACTCCACACAGAAAGACTCCCATTGGCCATAAGATTTTAATCCAGAACCTTCTTGCTCTGAGGCAACAATGCTAGCCACTACACCACCGTGCCGCCCTATTAACTGCTATTGCACAATGTAAAAATTGTCCATTCTAAGTCACCTACTCTTTTGACTAATGCTGGTTCATAGACTGCTCTCCATTCTGGTTTTACATCTTGGCCCAGGTTTAAAATGGTGCACCTGGTTGTGTCAACTTTGGTATCTGAAGTCCTTTTGTTGAAAACTTTCACACAAGCCAGGTACAGTAATTTTTCACTAACAACACACAAAAACATTGTCACTGACTTTTTGGATTCTAGAAAAAGACCTGTAGTCCTATCTAGGTTTGTTGAAAGGACTAGTCCAGAAAAGGAATCCTGTTCATTAGGACCGATCACACCTGAACAGTAATCTTCAAACAGCTAAAGTTTGTCTGTTGAAAAGGAAGATTGCCACCTTTCTCAAAAGTGACCAATTGTCTGGGTTGATTTTATCCTCAGATGATCTGCTACGTTTTTTGCATCTTTAAAGTCTGATCAAGTCAAGGATGCTTTTTACAGTCATTGTGCTTGAGTCAAATAAAGTTTTCTTAAATACAGAAAAACCACAAGGATGCATATCCAGGCAAGTTATACAACCCAAAGCTTCTTGCAGATGCCAGTATCAGAAGGTTGTTGGGCTTTAAAAAAAAAAAAAGGGGGGGGGGGGGTCCAGATTCTAAAAAAAACATTGATAAATGGGTGGTAGCTCCAAAATAAACGTCATGTTACTCCATTAGAAAAAGGGACTTGTCTAGTCCTGAGTCTCCAGTTTTGAGGATCCTGCTAATTCCAGATCTCCAGGCAATGTCTGAAGGTCTAGTTAATAGCCTCTTCATGAAGGAACACTGCAATCACTTTGCAGGTGTATAAGCTCATGTCTACCTTCATCTTCAGTGTAGGTTGTCCCAAAAAAAAAAGTCAACCCGTAAGGACTGCAATTTATTAATCAATCTTGGTGGAGGATCCACACAGGCTAGGCTATGGCAGAAAGATGATGCTACTATGTTGTTGATAATAAGTATATGTGAGCTATAGGACATTTTTGGGAGCAGCCATTTCCATCTTTCAAGATGATTTTTAACCTTTCCAACTGCTCCTTCCCAGTTCTTTTGCATGACTGTCTCATTCTCTAGAAAAATACCCAGGTATTTAAAACTATCTCTTCTCTATTGCAGCTCTTCTGGGAGATTGAGTATACCCTCCACCTAAGACCCAAGCAATAAAGCTTGGATTTATCTCTATATCGCTATTCCAACGACTCAAAAATAATTATGTCCTCTGCGTAGGCTGATAAATGATAAGGAGTAGAGCAGTAGGGAAGAGACAAACCTTCCAGGAAGGGTTTGCTTCAATTTGTACAAGAAAGGCTCCATTGCAATGGAGTATAACATCCCAGACAGGGGGCACACCTCTATTAAGTTTAAAGGGAGCACTTAAAGCACCATTGATTTTCAGAATACTCTCCACATCACTGTACAAAACCCTGATCTTGTTAAGGAAATCCTTACTAAAGCCAAAAGCAGCTAAAACATCCCATAGGTGTTTATCCTCCACTCAATCAAAGGATTTTGCCTAATCTAAGGAGATCAAACCCACGCTGTGTTCTACAAGTTTTGAAACATCTATTGTAACCCATATCAACAAGACATTGTCAAAATAACTCTACTGGGTATGAAGTATGGCTGATCCAGCTAGATAACTTGCTCTATCACCTTCCTTAATATGTCACCTTAAAAAAACAGTTTATATAGTCACTATACAAATGTGATATGGATCTCCAGTTTTTAATGTCAGTGAGATCATCTTTCTTAGGAACTCTATGGCAGCTCCTTGATAGGCACCCCCTAGTTAAACTGTCATTGGGTACTTTCTAGTCTAGACCTCTGACTAGAAAGTCTTGTAGAACTGTACTGGAATACCATCCAGTCCAGGGGCCCTGGATTCAGACTTCATGTTAAAACTGTTAAAAATGTTATAATCATGTTGTCTGTTATCACCTAAATGAGGATGGGTTCCCTTTTGAGTCTGGTTCCTCTCGAGGTTTCTTCCCTGTGTCGTCTGAGGGAGTTTTTCCTTGCCACTGTCGCCACAGGCTTGCTCATTGGGGATAGATTAGGGATAAAATTAGCTCATGTTTAAAGTCATTAAAATTCTGTAAAGCTGCTTTGCGACAATGTCTATTGTTAAAAGTGCTATGAAAATAAACTTGACTTGACTTGCCACACTCCATTCCTTGGAGAGCTTTCTCTCCAATTCCTCCATCGTTAACAGGACATCAAGCTTGGCCAAGAACTCAATTGGTTCAGTTCCTAGTACATCAGCTAAAGCACTTTTTCACGGTCCAATTCTCAATGTAGTTATGATTCCTGGTAGTAAAAAAACATGTTTTGATAGTCCTTTTTCTAAAGTCTCTACGGATCGGGTTGTGTCTCTAGTGATGTTGTGAGTATGCTGCTTGCATAATAATTGAATTTGTATTTTGCCGATAGCTCACCACTGTTACAAAGATTTAAAAGAAGATTTGAACTATCCCAGAAGGATTAATAATATCTTTGAACAGTGGTTAAAGTGCCAATAGGCTCTCTTTGGTTTTATAGAACTCAAAGTTACAGTACATTGTACCAGACTATGGTCAGAGAGACGTACAGGTATGATCAATCATTGTTTAAAAGTACTGAGGTGATGTTTAAAGCAATAAACTCCATCAGACCTTGCAAAGAAGAAAGCTGTTATTTTAAGCATGAGCCCAAATATGTTGAATCTGTACTCTATGGAAGTTCCTCCACATGTCTATTAAATTGAGCACTTTAATACATCAATTAAGTCTCACATGGGATGTCATATGTGACGCAGTGTGGTTTCTATCCAAGTCTTGTTCTGTGCATTTAAAATCTCCTTCTACAAATAAATACTCTTTACTATTACAGTTAATATGGCCGGCGAGGGCCTTTCTGTGCGGAGTTTGCATGTTCTCCCCGTGTCCGCGTGGGTTTCCTCCAGGTGCTCCGGTTTCCCCCACAGTCCAAAGACATGCAGGTTAGGTTAACTGGTGACTCTAAATTGACCATAGGTGTGAATGTGAGTGTGAATGGTGGTCTGTGTCTATGGCCCTGTCCACACGGCAACGGATTCAGGTGAATCCAATACAATTGTTTATCGTTTAGGCCTGGCGTCCACACGGCACCGGCATTTTGGGTGCCCCAAAACGCAATCTTTTGAGAACGGGTCCCAGAGTGGAAAGATGCCGTTGCGAAGTTGTCTGGATGAGTAGAACGGATTTGTTTATGATGACGTCACAACCACATGACTGTGAGTGCTTCACGCCAGGTAGAAGTGTAATGAACTCGATGCGAGTTGTCAACAAATCCTATAACTTGGTTCATGAAACACGCTTACAAAATATTTTCACTGTGAATATTTATTGTGTAATGGTGCAAAGTGAGAGAGAGAGAGAGAGAGAGAGAGAGAGAGAGAGAATAGCCCTTAGGGCAGAGTCAATCCCGCCAGCAAAAATAGGGAAAAAAAGGAGCGATCTCACCTCTTCAGATGTTGGTTTAAGTCCTACAATACATTCCTCAAAAAGGGCGTAGAAGAACAAATTAATCCATCAACGTGTAGCATTCAATTTATTCCGGACCATTAAAGACGCCGCCTTCCGCGTAGAATCATACGTCATCCTCGCCGCCATATTGGATAGGTCAAAGCGGAGAATAAAGATGCCTCATTCATGTGCTGCATTTAACTGTACCAACAGGTTTACCGTCCAAACGAGATCACATGGGATTACCTTTCACAGGTGAAACTGGAAAAATACTTTTCATTGTATTTGGTCATTATAATGTAATTTTATGAACAGATTTTTCTGACTTTGTGGCTAATATGAAGTCTCGCGCATAATAGTTTATGCGCATGCGTCCTTACTTCTTCTATTGTTCTGGTGTCTCTGAAGGGACTGTCTTACAGCGCCCCTAGAGGTGTGGCATGTGTATTGCATCGTTTTCAGCAAGCGTTGCGTTGCCATATGGACCTGATATTTTGCTGATCGTTGCCCATGTGGACGCGATATTTTTTTAAATAACATCTCGTTGCCGTTGTTGTGTGGATGTAGCCTATGTGTCAGCCCTGTGATGACCTGGCGACTTGTCCAGGGTGTACCCCGCCTTTCGCCCGTAGTCAGCTGGGATAGGCTCCAGCTTGCCTGCGACCCTGTAGAAGGATAACGCAGCTAGAGATAATGAGATGAGATTACAGTTAAGTAAGTAATGTATCAAACAGTGTATCAAAGAAGCATAATCTTTCCTCTGTGTCTGCTGGTGCATATACACTCACCAGCCACTTTAATAGGAACTTGTTCTGGAGTCTAAGATTCCTGTTCTTGGCTGCAGGACTGGATCTCAATGTGTTCTTCTGCTGTTGCATGCTGAGATGCTTTTCTGCTCACCGCAGTTGTAAAGACTGAAGAAAAAGAAGAAAACCTTTATTCATCACATACACACTTCAAGCACAGTGAAATTCATCCTCTGCATTTAACCCATCTGAAGCAGTGAACACACGCACACACCCAGAGCAGTGGGCAGCCACACCAGAGCACCCGGGGAGCAGTCAGGGGTTCGGTACATTGCTCAAGGGCACCTCAGACAAGGCCACCCCACGTCAACCTAACCTGCATGTCTTTGGATTATGGGGGAAACCAGAGCACCCGGAGGAAACCCACACAGACACAGGGAGAACATGCAAACTCCACACAGAAAGGCCCTCGCCAGCCACTGGGTTCGAACCCGGAACCTTCTTGCTGTGAGGCGACCATGCTAAGCTCGACTCAGTCTGTCCATTTTCTTCTGACCTCTCTTATCAAGAAGGCGTTTGTTTCCATCCATAGAACTGCCACTCACTCACTTAGTGTTTTTTTTTTTGGGGGGGGCACCATTCTGTGTAAACTCTAGTGAGTGTTGTGTGTGAAAACCCCAGGAGCTCACAGCAATGTCTAAAATACTCAAACCAGTCCATCTGGCTCAACCCAACACCCATGCCACAGTGAAAGAAAGTCACACTTCACCTGTGAGATCACAATTTTTCCTCTTTTGATGTTTGAACGTTGTGAACATTAACTGAAGCTCTTGATTTGTATCTGCATGATTTGATGCGTTGTGCTGCTGTTAAGTGATTGGCTGATTAGAGAACTGCATCAAACAGCAGGTGGATGTGTGGGTGTTCCTTATAAAGTGGCCAGTGAGTGTACACAGATTAAAAACAAAAACATGATTTTCAGAAACAGCTCAGACTTTTGGGCGGCACGGTGGTATAGTGGTTAGCGCTGTCGCCTCACAGCAAGAAGGTCCGGGTTCGAGCCCCATGGCCGGCGAGGGCCTTTCTGTGCGGAGTTTGCATGTGTTCCCCGTGTCCGCGTGGGTTTCCTCCGGGTGCTCCGGTTTCCCCCACAGTCCAAAGACATGCAGGTTAGGCTAACTGGTGACTCTAAATTGACCGTAGGTGTGAATGTGAGTGTGAATGGTTGTCTGTGTCTATGTGTCAGCCCTGTGATGACCTGGCGACTTGTCCAGGGTGTACCCCGCCTTTCGCCCGTAGTCAGCTGGGATAGGCTCCAGCTTGCCTGCGACCCTGTAGAACAGGATAAATCGGCTACAGATAATGAGATGAGCTCAGACTTTTAATATTCTGACTGTATGAAATCCCTACAACATCATGTGATACCGGGATATAGCCTTTAGACTAAAGAACTGCAACACCTCCACTTACAGAGATCATCATCATCATTTGACTGCTGTCGAGATAGACGACACAATGCTCCACCATAGGGGCCTATCAGACATTGCCCAAGCTAATTCTTCAAAGACTAAGCTGGAGTCTCTGGATAGAGTATCAGGGAACATTAAAGGTCTATTTCCCCTTTTGGGCACGATAATCTCCATAGAATGGCATCGGAGATGATTTGATCATTTGGTTGGAAACAATGGCCGGCAAACCTAGCTCTCCTTTGTGCCACTGTTCTAGAGATGGATGGGACATCACCACAGATCACAGTTTTGGTTGGGTGGTTTTTCCAGGATAGGTTTTGGACCCACATTAGCAGTCTTGTGTATGTGCCATCAAGGCATTTTTCAAGTTCTAACAGAGATAATCAAAAAGACTTAAAAAGAGGGGCCAGCCCAATCCACTGAGAAAAAGGCATAGACCCAAGACCATATTAGAAACAACAAGAGAAAGAAGAATGTAGACAGTTTCATTTCCATCATTTTGACCCAATTTTCTTTTAAATGGCATTACTATTTTCTTGAAACTATGCACTTCTTTATTTTTTAAGAAAAAGCCTTCATGCAAAACGTTTTGCTTTATCCAAGAATTGTCTTCAAACAGGAAAATATTCAGCACGTACTCCTTGTACATTCTTACTCATTTTCAGAAACAGTTTAACATCCTCAATCTCATAACTCTGATATCACTTTGAGGAATTAATGTTATACTTGAGTCAGAAAAGCCATCATTGCTACCATTACACTACATTACAGGCATTTAGGAGACACTCTTATTCAGAGTGATGTACAACATCCCCAGAGCAGGCTGGGGAGCAGTTGGGGGTTAGGTGCCTTATATCATGCCTGCTGGTCCAGGGAATCAAACCAGCAGCCTTTTGGCCTCAAAGCTGCTTCTGACATGGGAAAGGTGGAGGGATTGCAAATATATTCAAAGCCTCTTTTCAATGTAAACAGTCCTCACTTGGTGATTTTACATCCTTTGAACACTTATGTGCACTTGTTACATGCTCTCCTAACATATTAACTATTTACAGGCCTCCGAGACATTCAGCCAAAGTTTTTCTGGAAGAGTTTGATGAACTGTTGTCAGTCATTTGCTTAGAGTTTGACTGTCTTATTATATCTGGGGATTTTAACTTGCATGTAGATAATCCTGAAAACACTTATGCCAGAGAACTACTTGCACTTATTGACAACTTCAACCTAGTACAACATGTACAGGGGCCGACCCACTCTCGTGGTCATACCCTTGACCTCGTTATCACAAAGGGTCTTACTATTTCTACTACTGTTGTTGACCTGGCCTTATCTGATCATTTCTGTGTTTTATCTGATGTTTCTATGTCTCCTCACATTCAGAACAGCTCAATGACTATGGGTAGGAGAATCATAAATGACAACACATGTGTTCTCTTTGAGCAAGCTCTCTCTCGGATCTCAACCAAGATGTCAGACTCTGTAGACGACTTACTGGAAATTTTTAATTTAAATATGACCCAAATTATGGATGATATTGTTCCATTCAAAATCAAAAGAGTCAATGACAAGCAGAAAGCACCATGGAAGCAATACCCAGCTGTTAAACTGCTAAAGAGAGAATGTAGGAAGACTGAAAGAAAATGGTGCAAATCTAAACTTCACGTCCATTATCAAATCCATAAAGAGATACTTTGTAAATATAATTATGAAATTGGTAAAGCAAGACAGTCTTTCTTCTCCAACATCATCAACAGGAATATGAACAATGCCCGTGTGCTATTTTCAACAGTAGAGAAGCTAACTAATCCCCCACCACAATTAGCACCTGAACTTCTCTCAGTTAATAAATGCAATGAGTTTGCATCCTTCTTCAAAGGTAAAATTGATAAAATACGGCAGAATATTGCTCATAATATATCTCAGTTGCAAATAACTGAAAAGCTGCAATCACCAGTGACACAGACAGACAATTTCAACACAATGTCAGAATTTTGTTTGATTGATTACGAGACTCTTGAAAAAACTGTACAAAATCTCAGTTTCTCAGCATCTGAATTGGACATTCTGCCCACCAACTTTTTTAAGTCTGTTCTTTACCTCATAATTACAGATGTGCTTCAGATCATAAATACATCCCTAGAGACTGGCATTTTTCCTGTGTCCCTGAAAAAAGCCATTGTAAAGCCCCTACTTAAAAAGAATAATCTGGATGCTTCAGTATTGAACAACTACAGGCCAATATCAAATCTACCATTCATCGGGAAAATCCTTGAAAAAATTGTCTTCAATCAATTAACTGCCTTCTTGATATCAAACAGTTGTTTTGATAACTTTCAGTCAGGATTTCATGCCAATCATAGCACTGAAACAGCACTGATTAAAGTTATAAATGACATACGTCTTAATACTGATGCAGGCAAAACATCGGTCCTGGTATTACTGGACCTCAGTGCAGCTTTTGATACTGTTGATCACAACATACTGCTATATCGACTTGAACACTGGGTTGGGTTGACTAGTAAAGTTATCAATTGGTTAAAATCATACTTAAAAGATAGAAGCTTCTTTGTTACCCTGGGAAATTGTTCCTCAACATCAATGTCCTTGACCTGTGGTGTCCCCCAGGGGTCGATCCTTGGACCATTACTATTCAACCTTTATATGCTCCCACTTGGACAAATTATCAAGAACAACTCAATTTTGTATCACTGCTATGCAGATGACACCCAAATTTATTTTGCTCTATCACCTAATGATTATGCCCCCCTTGAATGTCTCTACCAGTGTATCGATCAAATCAACAACTGGATGTCACAAAATTTTCTTCAGCTGAACACAGATAAAACAGAAGTAATTCTATTTGGGGAAAAAAGATGAAAGACTCAGGATTACCACGATTCTTGACACAAAGGGAATTATAACAAAAGAAATGGTTAAAAATCTTGGTGTTTTCATTGACAGCGAGCTAAACTTTGACAGTCACATGAAAGCAATCACTAAATTGGCATTTTATCACCTAAAAAACATTTCCAAACTAAGAGGACTTATGTCAAAAAATGATCTGGAAAAACTTATACATGCCTTCATCTCTAGTAGGGTTGATTACTGCAATGGCCTTTTCACAGGCCTGCCAAAAAAGACCATCAAACAACTTCAGGTGATTCAACATGCAGCGGCGAGGGTTCTCACATGAACAAAAAGAACAGAGCACATTACTCCAATTCTAAGGTCCCTTCACTGGCTTCCAGTAAGCTACAGAATTGACTTTAAAGCATTGCTGCTGGTGTACAAATCTCTAAATGGTACAGGGCCCAATTACCTATCTGATATGTTGCAGCGGCTTAACCCAATCAGATCTACCAGATTGCAACAGCAAAATTTACTGGTAAAACCTGTTGTTAAAACAAAGTGTGGTGAAGCAGCTTTTAGCTACTATGCAGTACAGCTATGGAACCAACTGCCAGAGGACATGCTCCTGCTGTTGGCAGCTTCAAATCTAGACTAAAGACCAAACTGTTCTCAGATGCTTTCTGCTAACTGATAAATATCACAATCTTTACATGTTTTAAGGCTCGGTCCCACTGGCCGATGGACACAAAACGTATGCAAAAAGGACACAGCGGACGAGCAAAATTTCGGGGGTGGCTCTATCCGTTTTCATCCGCTCCAGAAATGGACAAAAATGGCGAAAATTTGCGAAAACAGAACGGAAAAGAACGGACGTGGGTAGTATATAGCGGGGATGTTAAACGCATGTTCATAGGAAGCCTAGCGGATGAAAGCGGATGGAAGTGGATGACAGCTCCGAAGGGGTTACCGGTGATAACTGAGAAGCGGACGCATAGCAGAAAGAGCGGATGCATAGCGGATGAAGAGGATGCATCACGTACGCCTAACGGAAACAAAGGGGATGTTGCGCGGATGTATATCGGATGCAGACCGTTCACTGCGCATGCGGGGGGTATGAATTGCGTCTGCTCCGCGGATATAAAGGGATGCAGCACGCACGCCGTCAGCATAAAGCGGAAAGACGTGCTGGCGGCTACATCGATACATCTCTACTACTAGATGATTTTCTCCCCCTTTTTATACAAAATATCGATTGTCCGCTAGGTGTCCTTCTACATACTCTAGACATACTCCAGACATCCTAAATATACGAGATACATCCCAGATATAAACGCTTTGTCCGTTTTGAATACTTTATATACGAGATGCATACGCTTACATCCTTTCTATTTCCGTGCTACCAACGATGAATAGACGTTTCATGTACCTTATCTTTCCTCCCTCTTTCCGTTTTCAGCTGCAGTGGATGTGAGTTGCGAGGATGCCCAGAGGATGCAGAGAGGATACAGCAGACGTTTAACGGATGATGACGGACATAGAACGTTTGTTGCTCGTATATGTCGCGGATTTACATCGTACACGGCGGAAAGTTCATCCGTTCTAAAAGTTTTGTGCAGCTCAAAACTTTTTGCGCGGATGAAATCACAGTGGACGGATGCTCGATGGATAGAGCGTATGAAGCACGTATGCAATGAGTACACAACGGATGCGTAGCGTTTTCCAACGGATGGCAAAGATTTTTTTACGTTTTACATCCTCTTTGCATCCGTAAGTGCAGTGGGACCGGGCCTTTAAACTTTACTTAACTTTTACAGTCTCTGCATGTTTTAAACTTTACTTAACTTTTATTCTATTTTATTCTGCTGTTTTTACTGAACTTTTACTTCATTTTATTATTTTATTTCTACTATTGTTTAATTCTTATTATTTTTTTTCTCTCTTCTTCCCCCTTTATTTTATGTAATTTTATTTTCTATTGTTTACTGTTTTGCTTTTACCTCTGTAAAGCACATTGAACCGCCACTGTGTATGAAATGTGCTATATAAATAAACTTGCCTTGCCTTGCCTCTAACCATTAGGCCATGGCTTCCCCATACCTACTCCCAGAATCTAAAGGGTTAATGTCCCTATCAGGTGTCTTTGCTTGAGACGTTACACCATCATGGCTTGCCCTTTCTTTTGACAGGTGTTTTGAAAAACACTCCTCTCAGGTCCATTGCTTTGTTAACCTTTCATGATTCATTTTTTAAAAATATTTTCCTCTCCAGTAATCCCAGACCTTCCTGGTGTCCTCGCGCCCTTGGAATTGAGATCTGTTCTCTCTGTCGAGGCTGACTCAGATTCAGAGGCACTGCTTATCCTCAAGTCCCTGCAGTACTGTCAGGTGGACAGTTTCCCCTTCAGCTGGTATGTTTTCCACCGAGTCCGCACTGACAGAAACTGCGCTCATGTGCCCATCGGGGTGTTGGCAGGAGGTTCATTATTATCTATTGTATGATTCAATGTTTTTTTTTTCTGAATTTCTTTTATCTTTTTCAGTTGGACAAGCCCAGACAAGATGTCCTGTTTTGCCACATGCCAGGCATTTAATTGACTCAGTGATTGAAAAACTGTACAATTAAATCAACGTGAAGGCTAAAGGATCAGTTGAATTCCAAATTATCCCCAGGCAAAATCATGAAGACATATCGTCTCAAAGACACAATGTGTTTTTTAGAAGAAGTGACTTACTCCCCTTCGGGATTTTCTTGACTGGAGAGACCAATTTCCCATACCATGTCAAAACTCCTGCCAGTTGTTTGTTTTTAATGAAAGATGCCACATTTGACAATTTGACTGTTTTGCAGTAGAAAGGGGACGTATACACACGTACAAGTCACCCAGGACTACTCCGCATTCAAATAACTCATTTGCTTCCTCAGTAGCTTAAAAAAAAAAGAATGGTGGCATTGTTCATTCTTGATGTTGATAAGATGCAGTCACAGCCCGAGCATTTTACTGATTTCCAAACTGCACTCTTCTCCACTCGCCGCAGACGCCATTTTGACTGCATGGCATCACGTGAGAGAGTCAAAGACGCCTACAGTCACAGCCATCACACTCACCAGCCAACCTGACTGAAGATGAGACACAAAATAAAAGAGAAAAATAAAGAATTAAATACAAATTAGGAAAGGGAAAGATAGAAAATGAAAACAGGCACAGCAGCCACAGCTCACATGTTCTCACCACGCTCCGCCCACTCACTCCCAGTGCAGGGCGGGCGGGGGCATGAAGCAGAAATACTTCTCTCTTTGCTTTCTTTCTCTCTCACCATCTCACAAAGGGTCAAGAAAGAAAGAAAGAAAGAAAGAAAGAAAGAAAGAAAGAAAGAAAGAAAGAAAGAAAATAAATTAGGAAAGAAAGAAAGAACTAAAGGTAGGAAATAAAGAAATAAAGAAAGAACTAAAGGTAAGAAAGAAAGAAAGAAAGAAAGAAAGAAAGAAAGAAAGAAAGAAAGAAAGAAAGAAAGAAAGAAAGAACTTCTCAGGTCTTCTTCCCTTTATTTTTTCAGTGTGTGCTGAGCTGTGTTTAAATGATGTATAATTAGTTGAAAGAGTGATAAAGTTCAGTGTTTTTGGATAAAGAGTGATAAATGTCTCCTGCGTTACTCATCAGTTTGAAGTCTACAGCAGTTTTTCGCCCCTAATTACTTCACCGCTTTCTTTTTAGCGAGGCCATTTCTACCAATTGACTCTCTTTTGTACAGAATCATGGAACGTCACCTCACTTTAAAATCCTGTGCCAAAAATCCATAAGTAATCTGGAGGATCGGAAAATTATTAGTCAGTGCAATTATCATTCAGTGCCCTTGCTATTAGTCGGAAAATTGTGGAGCAGAAACGGACAGAAATCCATTTCACCTTTATTGAGAAGATGTTTACTTCCTCACCTGCCGTGTTCCTTCAGACAGAGAACTTTCAGAAAGAAAAGTGAAATGCTGTAGAAACTGTTTCTCAGTGGGATCTGAGGCTCATATGAATGTTCATAGAGTCTGGAGTTTGCTTCTTCAGGAGTTAACAGCTGGGTAAGTTTAGCAGATGCTTTTATCCAGAAGTGCTTCGTATTGTCCTTCAGAAACACATCTTCATGCTCGTACAGATGGCTCTGGGTTCCTGAGAGACAGGAGGGCTATTAATCAGGGCTCATTTCAGTGCTAACTGCAGACAACAGGAACAGTAATATGAGGGAAAGTTTGCCTAAGTGCCGGCTTTAGTGAAAAACCATGAGCGCAAAACACAACTGATCGAAGAGTCCAAGTCAAAACTGGACAAAAGACAAATCCAATCCAAAGCAGCAGGAGAAACACAGCAGTACCATCAGATATGGTCCAGAGATTAAAATCACTCACAGAACTGACATGTGGACCACACGGCTCTGAATCACGGAGAGGAGGGAAGGAGTGTTTATACTGTCTCTGGAAGATGGGATGAGCTGGGTGTAGCAGAAAGAAAGAAAGAAAGAAAGAAAGAAAGAAAGAAAGAAAGAAAGAAAGAAAGAACAAGAAGACAGAGTCATCTATATCCCCCGCCCTAATTACCAACTAGATACCAAGTTTCAAGATATTATTTGTCACATTTTTCAAGTTGTGCTGCAGGAACCCAACCCGACCTCTTTACACTGACCTCCGCAGTCCATGGCATAAACCCACCGGACCTTTGGTCCAGCTGAGCTAAAAATTAACATTTCTCACATTTCTTAGTATCAAAAGGCACAAATACATTACTTAATCAACACATACACCAACTTTCAAGACCAAACCACTCATAGTGTTCAAGTTCTGCTCCGGAAACAAAGCTTACCCCTAAGACTAACCTGAGAGACTGAGTCTGAAATTGTTTCCATGGAAACATGAAAAATTAAAATTTCTCAAATTTCTTAGTATGAAAAGGCACATCTACATCACCTTGTTAACATGTGTACCAAGTTTCAAATCCGCATCATGAATAGTTTTGGATATATGCTCTGGAAAACAACATTGCTCTTAGAAACTAAGTCAAAATCTATTTTTATATCAAAAATTTGAAAAATACTTTTTTTCAAAAATCCAAAATAGGAAAAGGCACCAGTTCACATGTTGCTTGATATCCATACGAAGTTTTATGAAGATATCTTAAATAGTTTTAAAGATATGGCCCAGAAACGTAAACTTGACCGGACGGACGGAACCCAT
The DNA here is from genome assembly GCF_027579695.1 of Neoarius graeffei. NCBI lineage: Eukaryota > Metazoa > Chordata > Actinopteri > Siluriformes > Ariidae > Neoarius > Neoarius graeffei. Next base: position 87,910,886 of record NC_083577.1, read on the forward strand.
TTCTATATCCCCCACCCAAACTTCATTTGGGTGGGGGATAACTAAAGGTAAGAAAGAAAGAAAGAAAGAAAGAAAGAAAGAAAGAAAGAAAGAAAGAAAGAAAATTCAGAAAAAAGAAAAAGAAAGAAAGAAAGAAAGAAAGAAAGAAAGAAAGAAAGATGTAAAATTCAGAAAGAAAGAAAGAAAGAAGTAAAATTCATAAAGAAAATTAAAAAAGAAAGAAAATTCAGAAAGGAAGAAAAATGTAAAGAAGGAAAGAGTATATGGAAAGAGAACTGAAGAATAAAGAGAAGATATAAGAAAGAATGTATGAAGAAAAGGTGAGCGTGGTTGATAGAATGTTTGGGATTGATTCCTGGATCGGCAGCGGATTCAGATTCAGATAAATCAGAATCAAAACAGACCCCATCCTGTTCCGGGTGACTCAGGATAGTGGATTATAAACCCTTCCAGTGTACAGGTGTAGAGGAGTAAAAACACACACACACACTGCGGAGTTGTTCCAGGGTGTTCAGTGTGAACGGGTTGGGATGAGTTGTGGGATGAGGAACAGGGCAGTGCTGATGATTACAGTAGCAGCTGCAGGTGGGATGGAACCCTGCAGCCATAGCACGAGGAGTCTGGGGACGGATCCAGGAGGCTGAGAGGAGCCCAGCAGTGGGAGTGAAGCCGGTTCGTCCCTGTACTCAGGTAAAAGGCGTGGCGCAGGTAAAAGCGTGGCTGAAGGTGTGGACATGAATCATTTTACATTTGGCTGTCGGTCCGATCATTAACAGATGATCCAGCTGTTAGATGTAACGTAGTGATAAGGTGCTTGCTGTTGGATAACGTGTGTCAGTGTTGTCTGAAACCTGAGGCTTCATTTTCTCGACTGGCCTCGCTGCAATTGTTTAGCTTTCTGCAAGTGCGGATTCATAACCCTACTCTCTTCTTTTATTTGTTTTCATCAGAATCGCAAAGATAAGTCACGTCAGTGTTCACCGGCAGCCGCCGCGCCACATTAACTATATTTACTACCCACAACCCCTACAGGAAATTGCCTCTGTAAAGGGAAAAGGACGTTTAGGATATCCAGGCTCTAAATTTCAATCAAGATACAGCAGCGAGCGATATATTTCCCTCCAACCCACAAACAGCTGCTTTGTTTCTGCCTCGCGTGAGCCGTGACATTTTTACGCTGTATGTTTTACAGCAGCCGGGAGAAGAAAGTCTCTCATGCTTCACTGTGCAGATTTGGAGAAAATAATGACTTTTTAATGCACAAAGCAAATGAGGCCATCTGTCATAGCGAGGAGAACAATCCTGCCACAACACATCACATTAAATAACATCATGTTACATCATGAAGCGCTTTCTCCTTCAGATGCGAGACAGACAATAAGCGAGACTAATTAGAGAGCCTTCAAAACGGCAGATTGAGAGCAGATCAGCTCCAGGGGTTTGTGACGCTTTCTCTTCCTCTGGTTTGGCGATAACGTTTGTGTGCTGAAGGGAATGCTGATACAGATGGACTCATCCCTCTGAAGGACGAGTCTAAAGACGTTCCTTTCACCCTGGAGCTCGACTTCTTTCTTGTTACTCTCTGATTTTTATGATAAACACGAACACAGACTCTGTGATGGAGATGCTAACACTGGGACACAGAGCGAGCTCAGGGATAGAGAGATATCACACACTCTGATCCATCCCACAGCACCATCACACTCGTCTTCATCACACCACCCTGTTGATTATTTAACGAGAACAGCACCAAACACGGAGGTTTATTTCTGACTTTCCTGCACATGTCCTGAATCATTGCTGCTGTGCCTCAGTGAGGTGTTCACTTTCTGTTCCGGCTCCGACAGTTTCTGTGTTTTCTGCACTAAAGACTGAGTCAGTGATTAATGACCTCTGAACTTTGACCCAGAGGAAGTGCCAGAGGTACGGCATAAAAGAAAGAAAGAAAGAAAGAAAGAAAGAAAGAAAGAAAGAAAGAAAGAAAGAAAGAAAGCTGAGAAAGAAAGAAAGAAAGAAAGAAAGAAAGAAAGAAAGAAAGAAAGAAAGAAAGAAAGAAAGAAAGAAAGAAATTGAAAACTAAAGGTAAGAAAGAAAGAAAGAAAGAAAGAAAGAAAGAAAGAAAGGAAGAAAGGAAAAATTAAAGGTATGAAAGAAAGAAAAAGAAAGAAAGAAAGAAAGAAAGAAAGAAAGAAAGAAAGAAAGAAAGAAAGAAAGAAAGACTAAAGGTGAGGAAGAAAGAAATCAAAAACTAAAGGTAAGAAAGAAAGAAAGAAAGAAAGAAAGAAAGAAAGAAAGAAAGAAAGAAAGAAAGAAAGAAATCGAAAACAAAGGTAAGAAAGAAAGAAAGAAAGAAAGAAAGAAAGAAAGAAAGAAAGAAAGAAAGAAAGAAAGGAAAAATTAAAGGTAAGAAAGAAAGAAATGACTAAATGTAGGGAAAGAAAGAAAGAAAGGAAAAATTAAAGGTAAGAAAGAAAGAAAGAAAGAAAGAAAGAAAGAAAGAAAGAAAGAAAGAAAGAAAGAAAGAAAGAAAGAAAGACTAAAGCTGAGAAAGAAAGAGCTGAGAAAGAAAGAAAGAAAGAAAGAAAGAAAGAAAGAAAGAAATTGAAAACTAAAGGTAAGAAAGAAAGAAAGAAAGAAAGAAAGAAAGAAAGAAAGAAAGAAAGAAAGGAAGGAAGGAAGGAAAAATTAAAGGTATGAAAGAAAGAAAAAGAAAGAAAGAAAGAAAGAAAGAAAGAAAGAAAGAAAGAAAGAAAGAAAGAAAGACTAAAGGTGAGGAAGAAAGAAATCAAAAACTAAAGGTAAGAAAGAAAGAAAGAAAGAAAGAAAGAAAGAAAGAAAGGTGAGGAAGAAAGAAATCGAAAACTAAAGGTAAGAAAGAAAGAAAGAAAGAAAGAAAGAAAGAAAGAAAGAAAGAAAGAAAGGAAAAATTAAAGGTAAGAAAGAAAGAAAGAAAGAAAGAAAGAAAGAAAGAAAGAAAGAAAGAAAGAAAGAAAGACTAAAGCTGAGAAAGAAAGAGCTGAGAAAGAAAGAAAGAAAGAAAGAAAGAAAGAAAGAAAGAAATTGAAAACTAAAGGTAAGAAAGAAAGAAAGAAAGAAAGAAAGAAAGAAAGAAAGAAAGAAAGAAAGAAAGGAAGGAAGGAAGGAAAAATTAAAGGTATGAAAGAAAGAAAAAGAAAGAAAGAAAGAAAGAAAGAAAGAAAGAAAGAAAGAAAGAAAGAAAGAAAGACTAAAGGTGAGGAAGAAAGAAATCAAAAACTAAAGGTAAGAAAGAAAGAAAGAAAGAAAGAAAGAAAGAAAGAAAGGTGAGGAAGAAAGAAATCGAAAACTAAAGGTAAGAAAGAAAGAAAGAAAGAAAGAAAGAAAGAAAGAAAGAAAGAAAGAAAGGAAAAATTAAAGGTAAGAAAGAAAGAAAGAAAAAAGAAAGAAAGAAAGACTAAAGGTGAGGAAGAAAGAAAGAAATGAAAAACTAAAAGGTAAGAAAGAAAGAAAGAAAGAAAGAAAGAAAGAAAGAAAGAAAGAAAGAAAGAAAGAAATGAAAAACTAAAGGTATTCCAGCTCTTACTGTTTGTGTTTTTTTCACTAAAGACTGAGTCAGTGATTAATGACCTCTGACCTTTGACCCAGAGGAAATGCCAGAGCCGTGGTCTAAAATGACGGGATAAACAGCAGGCGTCTGTGTCGGTAGACGCGGTTGTGGAGAATAAATGTGCTGAGATGGCCAAAGCTGGTAGCGACATTGATGAAGTAATATTTCTCGCAGGTGCAGGAACACACAGGGAAATCTATCTGCACATTCCTGCTGCTCTCCTGCTCAGGAAAATGGCGTCTTGTTTTCTCAGTCCGGCTCCATCGTCAAAGATCCCTGACCTGCCATTAGAGAGGTCTGAGATCAGGTATTGTTCTTATTGAGGTCAATGATCAAATGATGCTCTGAATCAATTTCATCTTCTATCTTTGGATCTCAATCGCTAAAAGAAGAAAAGAAAAGGAACAGCAGGAGTGGTTGATAGAAGTGTGTCATGTAGAGATTTTTGAGATGGGTGTGATTTTAAAGCAGCCTCGCATGCACAGTGAGAAGCTGAAGAGGAGAATGAAGAAGTGTGAAATCCCCGGTTCTGCTGTTTCCTGCTGTGATCCTGCAAAATCGAATATATCTCTGGTTTACTGAACTCACAGTGTCAGAAATAAAGGTTCTCAATGTTTATCAAATCCAACCTCATTCAAACTGTGAACATATTGGTTTGCCTGCACTGGTTGTAAGGAAAGCATGAGGATCTATCCACCAGGAGAGTATCAATGGACCTTGGCATTAATTTTACAAGTTTCTGGAACTGTTCTGGAATGATGGAACCCTGTTCTTCCAGAAGGACTAACCTCAGTTGATGTTTTGATAATAGTTGTGGAGAGCACAGTCTAACACATGTCTGTTAAATCTTTGTTTCCATCTCTACTCCCATTCCAATCCTTTTTGGGAGGTCTACAATAGCTCCTGCTTCTATCCAGATGCTGCTTCTGAGGTACAGTATAGGAAGTCCTGCTTACATCCACATCCTGCTTTAGAGGGTTACCAGGTCCTGATTTCATCCAAATCTTGCTTTAGAAGTCTACAGACTGCTGCTTCTGAGGTGTACAAGTCTCTGATTCCACGATGTCTACAAGCTTCTGCTTTCACTGTTCCTGCTTCTATCTAGATACATTTCATAAGGTCTACAAGCTCCTAGTCCCACCAGATCCTGCTCCTGCAGTCTACAAAATGCTGCTTCTATCTGCATCCTGCTTGTGATACCTACAAGGGCCTGCTTCCATCTAAATCCTGATCATGAGGCCTACAATCCCTGATTCTGTCCAGATCCTGCTCCTGAGATCTAAATGCCCAGGCTTCCATCCAGAAGATGCTTTTCATATCTACTCTGCCTGGCTTTTATTCAGAATCTTCTCCTATATCCCTGACTTCTAATGCTTTTGCTTCTCAAGGACAATATTCATCCTGGTTGGTTTCATCAGACTATAATCTCTGGGAGTTAGTATTAAAATTATACTGATTCTGGAGGATGAAACCACAAAGCCATAAAAGTCTACAGGCCCCTGGTTCCATCCAGATCCTACTCTGTTTTCCAATCAATGGATCCAGCTTCTTGCTGAAGAAAACTGAGAGCATGTTGATCATTTACTGCGTTGTTTTGTTTTGGCTTGGTCAGGCCATCTGCAACTCTGATGTGACTGTTTAGTATACTGTGGCAGCGGGGGCGTGGTCAAGCGCCAGTCTGTGACAGGAGGGTGGAGTCAGGGAAGGTAAGTGGCAGAATCACTACACCTGACGTCAATTAACCTGTGTTTGTGTGCATCTTCCCAGTGACCACGCCCTACTTAAGGAGGGAGAGTGAGAGCAGAGGAGCTCATCCCCGAACTAGACGCCAGTTGTGTGTGTGTGTCTGTTTGGTGTCAAATTGTTCACTGAAAAGTGTGGCAATAAAGCCCTATTTTGAACCTGATCTCTGTCCTGCCATCCTCTGTGCTCCACCCACCCATACTGAACTGTTACAGTGGTGCTGAAACCCGGGACAAGTTGGAGCGCAGCAGCCAATCAGCCCCATGGAGTCCTCCCCATTCGCTGACCTGGTCCACGCCCTCGCCACGGCCCAGCAAAGCCAGCACCAGGCGCTAGTCGCCCTCCGAAAGGAACAAGAACAGCACTTCGAGGCCCTGGTGCTGGCCCAGCAAGAAGATCGTGAGGCATTCCGGCACCTCCTCGTGTCAGCGGGGTCCACCAGTGCTCCCACCGCAGGCCCGTCCCCCCTCACCCTAAACAAGATGGGCCCGCAGGATGACCCCGAGGCATTTATCGCGCTCTTCAAGCAAGTCGTGGAGGCCTCGGGGTGGCCGATGGAGCAGTGCGCGGCGCGCCTCCTCCCCCTGCTAACGGGAGAGGTGCAGCTGGCCATGCTACAGCTCCCCGCCGACCACCGGCTGGCCTATGCGGACCTCCGCCGGGCCGTCCTCCAGTGTGTGGGGCGCACCCCTGAGCAGCAGCGTCAGTGCTTCCGCGCTTTGCGCTTGGAGGAAGTCGGCCGGCCGTTCACGTTTGGCCAGCAACTCCGGGATGCCTGCTGGCGGTGGTTGAGGGCCGACAACCGCGACGCCAAGGGGATCATCGACCAGGTGGTGCTGGAGCAATTCATCGCTCGCTTCCCAGCAGGAACCGCGGAGTGGGTCCAGTGCCACCACCCGGCGTCACTGGATCAGGCCATCGAGCTGGCGGAGGACCATTTGGCGGCTGTTCTGGTGGCAGGACAGCAGACAGCCTCTTCTCTTCTCTTCTCTCTCTCCCCCTCCTCCTGTGTCCCGTCCTCGCCCCATTCCCCCACCGCGGAGGCGGGGGCCGGCACCACCCCAGCCGGCCTGCCGCACCCACGGTGCCCTCCCGTTTCTCCCTTCTGTGTTTGTCTCTCCCCCCCCTCAGGTGAGTGAGCCCCAGAACACTGGTGCAGAGAGGAAGCCCGGGCCGGTTTGCTGGCGCTGCGGGGATCCGGGCCACCTCCAACAGCAGTGCATGGCAATGGAGGTGGGCGTGGTGGTTCGGATCCCCGATGCGCCAGAGGCCGCCCTCAATCGGGCCGGAGCGTATCACATACCGGTGAGTATTCAAAGGGATACATATCAGGCGTTGGTGGATTCCGGTTGTAATCAAACCTCAATTCACCAAAGCCTGGTGCAAAACGAGGCATTGGGGGGAGCACAGGGGGTGAAGGTGTTGTGTGTGCACAGGGATGTTCACAGCTACCCTTTGGTGTCGGTCCACATTTTTTTCCGAGGGGAAAAATTCATAGTAAAGGCGGCGGTTAATCCTCGCCTCACCCACTCAATAATTTTGGGGACTGATTGGCCAGGATTCGGGAAGTTGATGAGCCGTTTAGTGGAGAGTGGGTCCTGCCATACTTCAGCAGGGGGAGGTCCCGGTGTCGCCTTGGTGGGAGCAGCTGTCACAGAGCCGTCTACGTCATCTCCGCGTCAGAGTGAGGAGCCACCGGCTCCTCCTCTCTCTCTTGGGGAATCCCTCGCGGATTTCCCGTTAGAACAGTCGCGAGGCAAGACTCTGCAGCATGCGTTTGACCAAGTGAGAGTAATCGATGGTCAAACACTCCCGCCAAACGCCACCCCGTCCTTCCCCTATTTTTCTATTATGAAAGATAGATTATACCGAGTGACACAGGACACTCAGACGAAAAAGCAAATCATGCAGCTTTTAATTCCAAAGAGCCGCCAGGAAGTGGTATTCCAGACGGCTCACTTTAATCCCATGGCTGGACACTTAGGGCAGGATAAGACACTACCCTGAATAATGGCCCAATTCTATTGGCCGGGGATTTGCGGCGATGTCCGTAGGTGGTGTACGGCGTGCCGTGAATGCCAGTTAGTAAATCCAGCGGCCATTCCAAAAGCGCCTTTGCGCCCTCTACCATTAATCGAGACCCCGTTCGAAAGAATTGGGATGGATCTCGTCGGGCCATTAGATCAGTCAGCACGAGAGTACCGCTTTATATTAGTTCTGGTGGACTATGCAACGCGATACCTGGAAGCAGTGCCCCTGCGCAATATCTCAGCACGCAGTATTGCAGAGGCGCTCTTCCGCGTTATCTCCCGAGTTGGAATCCCGAAAGAGATTCTGACTGATCAAGGCACCACATTTATGTCACAGACACTGCGCGAACTGTATGGGTTATTGGGGATTAAGCCGATCCGCACCAGCGTGTATCACCCACAAACGGACGGTTTAGTGGAACGGTTCAATCGCACCCTCAAGAATATAATTAAAAAATTCGTAAGTGAGGACGCATGTAATTGGGATAAGTGGCTCGAGCCCTTGTTGTTTTCAGTGCAAGAGGTCCCCCAAGCCTCCACGGGGTTCTCCCCGTTCGAATTATTATATGGGCGTAAGCCGCGCGGCATTCTAGACGTGCTGCAGGAAAATTGGGAGGAGGGACCTTCACAAAGTAAAAACGAAATTCAATACGTTATGGACCTGCGTGCAAAACTCCACACGCTCACCCACCTAACCCAGGAGAATTTGCACTTCCTGCTTCCTGAGTTGTTCGCGCAGAGTCCTTTTTTCCCGCGAGTGCCGGCGTTAATTACTAATCCTTTTTTAACTTTTTTTCTACAAATAAATTTCCAGTATCCTCTTCATTTTTATTGTACTGTCGCTTTCATTTTTGTACTTTTCACTTTCGCTTTCCTTTTTCCGTTTTTTTTTTCCGTTTTTTTCTATTTCTTTTTTCGGAAGAACGCCGAGACCAGAAGCTTTCTTTTTCTCTCCTCCTGTGTAAAGACCACAAGTGGAGGCCATCCACATCTGATCTGCTTTAATATCAACAGATCTTCATTTAATCAAATCAAATCAAATCAAGTTTATTTGTACAGCGCTTTTAACAATAAACATTGTCGCAAAGCAGCTTTACAGAATTTGAACGACTTAAAACATGAGCTAATTTTATCCCTAATCTATCCCCAATGAGCAAGCCTGTGGTGACGGTGGCAAGGAAAAACTCCCTCAGACGACATGAGGAAGAAACCTCGAGAGGAGCCAGACTCAAAAGGGAACCCATCCTCATTTGGGCAACAACAGACAGCCTGACTATAATATTAACAGTTTTAACAGGTATAACCCTCAACTGTCCTCATGGAGCCGTCCTTCACAGGAGTGGGGCGATAAAACTCCGACGAGACACAGGGCACCTGCTCTGGCTGGATGCTTGATTGGGTGATGGGAGCACACTCCTCAGCAATGATGAGATGCAGATGGGACCCTTAGGCCTGGCCAAGACAATTCAGTTACATTTCACCGGGTCTGGGACATGCGACAGAATGTCTGACGGCCGATTCCCTGCAGGCTACGATAGCCAGTCGAGGTCCCCACCGTCTCCACCAAAAGATTTCCTGTTGACTCCATGTAACTCAGAGGGACAGATTTGGGGTGGGGGGGAGAGAAAGAAAACACAGGTGGTTAGGTATGCCCAATGTCACCTGAATAAGTAGGAACAGTATACATATTGCACCGAGTACAAGCAGGGACTCCGGCAACTAACTATGACAGCATAACTAAAAGGAGAGAGCCAGAAGGTAACACAGGCATGAGGGAGCCCTGGGACATAAAGCAGCAGCCACTACACCGTCAACAAACTCGAGTGAGCAAGCGAGTGGGGACTGACAGCATCCATACATCCCAGTTTACCAAAACACTCTATGTCTGAGGACCCTCCAGATCTACTCCTTTACCTCATAAACACCATTAACAAAAGGCTTGACTAAACAGATATGTTTTCAGCCTAGACTTAAATGCTGAGACTGTGTCTGATTCCCAAACATTACTTGGAAGGCTGTTCCATAACAGTGGGGCTTTGTAAGAAAAGGCTCTGCCCCCTGATGTAGCCTTCACTATACGAGGTACCAGCAGATAGCCTGCACCTTTTGATCTAAGTAGGCGTGGCGGGTCATAGAGGAGCAGAAGTTCACTCAGGTACTGTGGTGCGAGACCATTTAGTGCTTTAAAGGTCAATAGTAGTATTTTATAATCAATACGAAATTTGATTGGGAGCCAATGCAGTGTGGACAAGACAGGCGTGATGCGGTCATATTTTCTAGTTCTAGTAAGGACTCTTGCTGCGGCATTTTGAACTAACTGGAGCTTGTTTATGCACTTATTGGAACATCCAGACAGTAAGGCATTACAATAATCCAACCTGGAGGAAACGAAAGCATGGACTAGTTTTTCTGCATCATGCAATGACATTAAATTTCTTATCTTTGCAATATTTCTGAGATGAAAGAAAGCTATCCGGGTGATGTTATCAATGTGAGTTTCGAATGAAAGACTGGGGTCAATAATCACTCCGAGGTCTTTTACTGCTGCACGTGAAGAAACAGAAAGGCCATCCAGAGTTACTGTGTAATCAGAAAACTTACTTCTAGCTGTATGTGGTCCTAGCACAAGTACTTCAGTCTTGTCAGAGTTAAGCAGAAGGAAATTTATAAGCATCCAGTGTCTAATGTCCTTAACACATTCCTCAATTTTATTAAGCTGGTGTCTCTCATCAGGTTTTGCAGAGACATACAACTGTGTGTCATCAGCATAACAGTGGAAACTAATACAATGTTTACGAATAATATCGCCCAGAGGTAACATATATAGAGAAAAAAGCAGTGGACCCAAGACAGAACCTTGTGGAACACCAAACTTTACCTCGGTACGTCTAGAAATATCACCATTTATATCGACATACTGATAACGATCAGTTAGATAAGACCTGAGCCAGGAGAGGGCCATTCCCTTAACTCCCACAACATTTTCTAGTCTATCCAGAAGAATGGAATGATCAATGGTATCAAATTCTGCACTAAGGTCAAGCAACACAAGTAGCGAGACACAGCCCTGATCAGACGCCAACAGTAGGTCGTTTACTACTTTAACCAGTGCTGTCTCTGTGCTATGATGAGGTCTAAATCCTGACTGATACATTTCATGGATGTTATTCCTATGTAAATATGAGCATAACTGCTGTGCCACAGCTTTTTCAAGGATCTTGGAGATAAAGGGGAGGTTTGATATTGGCCGATAATTGGACAGCTGACAGGGATCAAGGTCAGGTTTTTTAATCAGGGGTTTGATAACTGCTAGTTTAAAGGATTTGGGTACATAGCCAATCGTAAGAAAAGAATTTATTATTTTTAGAAGCGGTTCAATTACTCCAGGCATTATCTGTTTGAATAGATGTGTCGGTAAGGGATCTAGTACGCAAGTTGAGGCTTTTGATGTAGAGATTAATGAAAGTAATTCAGTTTCTTTTAGGGGAGTAAAACATTCTAACTGATGATCTGATACAGTTATATTGTTAACTACAGGGTCACTTTCATTGTCTAACCTTAAATTAGTAGTTTGAATTTTTTGTTGGATATTCTCAATTTTGTCATTAAAAAAATTCATGAAGTCGTTGCTACTACATACTGCAGGTGTGCATGTGTCTATAGTGGACTTATTCCTGGTTAATTTTGCTACAGTATTAAATAGGAATCTCGGATTATTTTTGTTATCTTCTATTAGGGAGGAGAAATATGTTGATCTCGCAGCACTAAGAGCTTTTCTATACTTCAGGAAGCTCTCCTTCCAAGCTAATTTGAACACTACCAATTTTGTTTGACGCCATTTACGTTCCAATTTTCGAGTGGTCTGTTTTAATGTGCGAGTGTCATCATTATACCAGGGTGCTAATTTTTTGTCTCTGACCATTTTCCTTTTTAGAGGAGCTACATTATCTAAAGTATGGCGGAATGTTGACTCTAAGCATTCAGTTGCCTGATCAAGTTCTGCAGGGGCTGACAGTGACCCAATCAAAGTTGACAGCTCTGGGAGATCATTTATAAAGCTCTGTGCAGTAGTTGACGTGAAAGTACGTTTAATACAGTAGCGTGGTGAGGTGCATGTATTATTACTCAGACATATTTTGAATGAGATGAGACAATGATCTGAGAGAACTTCAGACTGTGGAAGTATGACTATATTGTCTACGTTTAATCTGAATGTTAGTATTAGATCAAGGGTGTGACCACCATTATGGGTCGGTCCTATGACATTCTGCTTAATCCCGACTGAATCTAAGATGGACACAAACGCTGTTTTTAAAGGGTCTTCTGGGTTATCGAAGTGAATATTAAAATCTCCGACAACTAAAGCTTTGTCTAAGGAAATAACCAAATCTGAGATAAAATCTGCAAATTCAGAAAGAAACTCAGAATATGGCCCCGGGGGCCTGTAAATAATAAGCAATGGAATTAACTGGGTAGACTTATTTTTCGAGGCTACATACATTATATGAGTATGAAGAACTTCAAATGTATTAAATTTATAACCAGGTTTGTGTGTTACACCTAGATAATCGTTATAAATAACCGCGACGCCTCATCCTCTGCCAGTTAGACGAGGCTGGTGTATATAACTGTATCCAGGAGGACTCGCTTCATTTAATGCTATATATTCATGTGGCTTAATCCATGTTTCTGTTAAACACAGTACATTAAACTCCTGATCAGTAATGAGTTCATTAACCATTAGCGCTTTAGATGTAAGAGATCTAATATTTAATAGCCCCACCTTTAGATCAAAGGTGCTGGCAGCAGCTGTACAGTCAGTATGACCTAATTTTATATTGATTAGGTTACTGGAACAAACTCTCTGAAAATTTCTACCTTTTTGTTGAGCTCGGGGAACAGACACAGTCTCGATGTAGTGGGCCCTGAGTGACGACTCTGTGCAGCTAGCAGACAGTCGGTTTAGCCTGTTCATCTGCTCCCTGGCCTTGGCTCTGGATTGTCAGAAATTAACTAGGCCTGTTCTGAGACTATGACCTATGCTGCAGGAAATGAGAGCAGCACCTTCCCGAGTGGGATGGATACCGTCCCGCCCTAACAGGCCAGCAGTGCCCTCAAAATTAGCCCAATTATCTATAAAGCCCACACTGTTTTCAGAGCACCACCTGGACAGCCAGCAGTTCAGCGACCATAACCTGCTGTAAGCTACATCGCCACGCCGCATTGGGATGGGGCCAGAGCATACTACAGCATCGGACATCGCCTTCGCTAATTTAAACACCTCTACAAAGTTACTCTTAGTAACCTCAGACTGACGAAGGCGTATATCATTAGCTCCTGCATGGATAACTATATTTGAGAACCTGTGCTTGCTTAGGACCCTAAGATTACCTGCTATGTCCGGTGCCCTGGCTCCCGGTATACACCTGACTAAAGCTGCTGGTGCCCCTAAAGGCTGAGCTAATTTCACGTGCCGTATGATAGAGTCCCCTATAACCAGAGCTCTTTCAGGTTTCTCAGTGGGTGCATCACTGAGGAAGAATGACTAAACATCCTGCACTCAGCACACTGAACAGGCTGAAGATGTGCCATGATGAAAAGATTCACGTACCTTAAATGAAGATCTGTTGATATTAAAGCAGATCAGATGGCCTCCGCTTGTGGACTTTACACAGGAGGAGAGAAAAAGAAAGCTTCCGGTCTCGGCGTTCTTCCGAAAAAAGAAAGAGAAAAAAACGGGAAAAAAACGGAAAAAGGAAAGCGAAAGTGAGAAGTACAAAAATGAAAGCGACAGTATAATAAAAATGAAGAGGATACTGGAAATTTATTTATAGAAAAAAAGTTAAAAAAGGATTAGTAATTAACGCCGGCACTCGCGGGAAAAAGGACTTAAGGTACTTGAATCTTTTCATCATGGCACACCTTCAGCCTGTTCAGTGTGCTGAGTGCAGGATGTTTAGTCATTCTTCCTCCGTCACTAGCGATAGCTTTATTAGCTTTACTTGTGATAAGTGCAGATTAGTTAGCTCTCTGACGGAGAAGATTACAGTGCTAGAAGCGCGTGTCCAGGCTTTAGAGCAGGTTAGTGAGCGTGAGAACAGTGTAGTTTCTGTTAGGGAAAGTCTGGACGCCCTAGGTGGAGTTAGCAATCCCCCAACTCCGGCATTAGAGCCCTTACAGCGGGGCGAATGGGTGACGGCTCGGCGGCATAAGCATAGAGCCAAAGCTACCGCTGAGGCTCACCCACGGGAGCACCACTCCTCTCCGCGTCATGTGTCGAACAGGTTTGCTCTCCTTAGTGATGCACCCACTTAGAAAAAGCTGTGGCACAGCAGTTATGCTCATATTTACATAGGAATAACATCCATGAAATGTATCAGTCAGGATTTAGACCTCATCATAGCACAGAGACAGCTCTGGTTAAAGTAGTAAACGGCCTGCTGTTGGCGTCTGATCAGGGCTGTGTCTCACTACTTGTGTTGCTTGACCTTAGTGCAGCATTTGATACCATTGATCATTCCATTCTTCTGGATAGACTAGAAAATGTTGTGGGAGTTAAGGGAATGGCCCTCTCCTGGCTCAGGTCTTATCTAACTGATCGTTATCAGTATGTTGATATAAATGGTGATATTTCTAGACGTACCGAGGTAAAGTTTGGTGTTCCGCAAGGTTCTGTCTTGGGTCCACTGCTTTTTTCTCTATATATGTTACCTCTGGGCGATATTATTCATAAACATTGTATTAGTTTCCACTGTTATGCTGATGACACACAGTTGTATGTCTCTGCAAAACCTGATGAGAGACACCAGCTTAATAGAATTCAGGAATGTGTTAAGGACATTAGACACTGGATGCTTATTAATTTCCTTCTGCTTAACTCTGACAAGACTGAAGTACTTGTGCTAGGACCACATACAGCTAGAAGTAAGTTTTCTGATTACACAGTGACTCTGGATGGCCTTTCTGTTTCTTCACGTGCAGCAGTAAAAGACCTCGGAGTGATTATTGACCCCAGTCTTTCATTCGAAACTCACATTGATAACATCACCTGGATAGCTTTCTTTCATCTCAGAAATATTGCAAAGATAAGAAATTTAATGTCATTGCATGATGCAGAAAAACTAGTCCATGTTTTCGTTACCTCCAGGTTGGATTATTGTAATGCCTTACTGTCTGGATGTTCCAATAAGTGCATAAACAAGCTCCAGTTAGTTCAAAATGCAGCAGCAAGAGTCCTTACTAGAACTAGAAAATATGACCACATCACGCCTGTCTTATCCACACTGCATTGGCTCCCAATCAAATTTCGTATTGATTATAAAATACTACTATTGACCTTTAAAGCACTAAATGGTCTCGCACCACAGTACCTGAGTGAACTTCTGCTCCTCTATGACCTGCCACGCCTACTTAGATCAAAAGGTGCAGGCTATCTGCTGGTACCTCGTATAGTGAAGGCTACATCAGGGGGCAGAGCCTTTTCTTACAAAGCCCCACTGTTATGGAACAGCCTTCCAAGTAATGTTCGGGAATCAGACACAGTCTCAGCATTTAAGTCTAGGCTGAAAACATATCTGTTTAGTCAAGCCTTTTGTTAATGGTGTTTATGAGGTAAAGGAGTAGATCTGGAGGGTCCTCAGACATAGAGTGTTTTGGTAAACTGGGATGTATGGATGCTGTCAGTCCCCACTCGCTTGCTCACTCGAGTTTGTTGACGGTGTAGTGGCTGCTGCTTTATGTCCCGGGGCTCCCTCATGCCTGTGTTACCTTCTGGCTCTCTCCTTTTAGTTATGCTGTCATAGTTAGTTGCCAGAGTCCCTGCTTGTACTCAGTGCAATATGTATACTGCTCCTACTTATTCAGGTGACATTGGGCATACCTAACAACCTGTGTTTTCTTTCCCTCCCCCCCCACCCCAAATCTGTCCCTCTGAGTTACATGGAGTCAACAGGAAATCTTTTGGTGGAGAGGGTGGAGACCTCGACTGGCTATCGTAGCCTGTAGGGAATCGGCCATCAGACATTCTGTCGCATGTCCCAGACCCGGTGAAATGTAACTGAATTGTCTTGGCCAGCCCTAAAGGTCCCATCTGCATCTCATCATTGCTGAGGAGTGTGCTCCCATCACCCAATCAAGCATCCAGCCAGAGCAGGTCATGATATTTTTTACCATATTAACATGCCATTGTTGTGTGTTATGCCTGATGTAAAGACTCTCGTCTCTGCGAGCCTACCACACATATTTAATACTTGTCATTTTTAGGGCATACCTAACAACCTGTATTTTCTTTCTCTCTCTCTTCCCCCCCCCAATCTGTCCCTCTGAGTTACATGTTGATCCTGAGATTGAGATGCTGGCCTCTTCTGCCCCTCGGACCTGCTTGATCCATCCTGGTGCCCTGTGTCTGGTCAGAGTTTTATCACACCGCTCCTGTGAAGGATGGCCCCATGAGGACAGTTGAGGGTTATACTGTTAATATTATAGTCAGGCTGTCTGTTGTTGCCCAAATGAGGATGGGTTCCCTTTTGAGTCTGGTTCCTCTCGAGGTTTCTTCCTCATGTCGTCTGAGGGAGTTTTTCCTTGCCACCATCGCCACAGGCTTGCTCATTGGGGATAGATTAGGGATAAAATTAGCTCATGTTTTAAGTCGTTCAAATTCTGTAAAGCTGCTTTGCGACAATGTTTATTGTTAAAAGCGCTATACAAATAAACTTGATTTGATTTGATTTGAATTTGCAGCAGGCCCAAGAATGGCAAGCCCGCCTGTACAACAAGGGTGCGCGCCTTAGGGAGTTCGCACCGGGAGATAAGGTACTCGTACTGTTGCCCACATCGAGCTCCAAACTGATCGCCAAGTGGCAAGGACCCTTTACGGTCACATGGCGAGTCGGGGACATCGACTACGAGGTGAGGCGAACGGACAGGGGTGGGGCGCTACAGATTTACCACCTCAATCTGCTTAAACTCTGGAATGAGGAGGTCCCCGTGGCGTTGGTGTCGTTTTTTCCAGAGAAGGCGGAGCTGGGGCCGGAGGTTCAAAAAGGGGCATTGGCATCATGTACCTCTCTGGTCCCCTGTGGAGACCACCTCTCCCTGACCCAACTCACGGAGGTCACCCAGTTGCAAACTGAGTTTTCGGACGTGTTCTCGCCCCTGCCCGGTCGCACCGACCTCATAGAGCACCACATTGAGACGCCCCCAGGGGTGGTAGTGCGTAGCCGCCTTTACAGGCTACCCGAACACAAAAAAAAGTTGTTCGGGAAGAACTCGAGGCCATGCTCGAAATGGGCATCGTCGAGGAGTCCCACAGTGACTGGAGCAGCCCGGTGGTCTTGGTACCCAAGGCCGATGGGTCGGTCCGGTTCTGTGTGGACTATAGAAAAGTCAACGCGGTGTCTAAATTCGACGTGTACCCAATGCCTCATATTGATGAGTTGCTCGATCGACTCAGCACTGCTCGCTTTTATTCGACACTGGATTTGACGAAGGGATATTGGCAGATCCCCTTGACTCCACCATCCCGAGAAAAAACGGCCTTTTCCACACCGTTTGGTTTATACCAATTCGTCACACTTCCGTTTGGGCTGTTTGGGGCGCCCGCTACATTTCAGCGGCTGATGGACAGGGTCCTCTGCCCCCACGCCACCTATGCGGCCGCCTACCTCGACGACATCATCGTCTATAGTAATGACTGGCCGAGGCACCTCGAACATCTAAGGGCCATCCTTAGGTCGCTGAGGCGAGCGGGTCTCACAGCCAACCCAAAGAAGTGTGTGATTGGGCAGGTGGAAGTACGGTATCTGGGCTTCCACTTGGGCAATGGGCAGGTGCGTCCCCAAATTAAAAAGACCGCAGCAATTGTGGCCTGCCCGAGGCCCAAGACCAAAAAGGGGGTGAGACAGTTCCTGGGGCTGGCTGGCTATTATCGTAGGTTTATACCTAATTATTCGGACGTCACCAGCCCACTGACTGATCTCACTAAAAAGGGGGCACCAGATCCGGTCCAGTGGACGGAGCAATGCCAGTGGGCTTTTTCTGAGGTAAAGGCTGCACTGTGTGGGGGGCCACTTTTACACTCCCCTGACTTTTCTCTCCCCTTTGTGTTGCAGACCAATGCGTCGGACAGAGGGCTGGGGGCGGTTTTGTCCCAGGAGGTGGAGGGGGAGGACCACCCCGTCCTGTACATCAGTAGGAAGCTGTCGGTGCGTGAGGGGCGCTACAGCACCATAGAAAAAGAGTGTCTGGCGATCAAGTGGGCGGTCCTCGCCCTCCGTTACTTCCTGCTGGGGCGCCGTTTCACCCTCTGTTCGGACCACGCGCCCCTCCAGTGGCTCCACCGCATGAAAGATGCCAATGCGCGGATCACCCGTTGGTATCTGGCACTCCAACCCTTCAATTTCAAGGTGGTCCACAGGCCGGGGGCGCAGATGGTCGTGGCGGACTTCCTCTCTCCTCAAGGGGGGGGAGTCGGATGCAGGCCGGACAGCCGCCCGGCCTGAGTCGGGCGGTGGGGATATGTGGCAGCGGGGGCGTGGTCAAGCGCCGGTCTGTGACAGGAGGGCGGAGTCAGGGAAGGTAAGTGGCAGAATCACTACACCTGACATCAATTAACCTGTGTTTGTGTGTGTCTTCCCAGTGACCGCGCCCTACTTAAGGAGGGAGAGCGAGAGCAGAGGAGCTCATCCCTGAACTAGACGCCGGTTGTGTGTGTGTGTGTGTGTCTGTTTGGTGTCAAATTGTTCACTGAAAAGTGTGGCAATAAAGCCCTATTTTGAACCTGATCTCTGTCCTGCCGTCCTCTGTGCTCCACCCACCCATACTGAACTGTTACATATACACTCACTGGCCACTTTATAAGGAACACCCGTACATCCACCTGCTGTTTTCTGCAGTTCACTAATCAGCCGATCCCTTGACAGCAGCACGATGCATCAAATCATGCAGATACAAACCAAGAGCTTCAGTTAATGCTCACAATGTTCAAACATCAGAATGGGAAAATTCTCTGTGATCTCAATTTTTGTGTGACTTTCTTTCACTGTGGTATGGGTATTAGTTTGAGTCAGATGAGTATGAGGTTTGAGTATTTCAGAAACTGCTGACCTCCTCCTGGGGTTTTCACACACAACAGTCTCTAGAGTTTACACAGAATGGTGCAGAAAACAAAAAACACTGAGTGAGCAAGAGACAGTTCTGTGGGTGGAAACAAACGCCTTGTTGATAAGAGAGGGTCAGAGGAAAATGGGCAGATTGGTTCGAGCTTTTCTGCCAGGAAGGATATAGTAACTCATATAATCACTCTTTACAACCGTGGTGAGCAGAAAAGCATCTCAGCAGAAAAGCAACAGCAGAAGAACACACTGGGTTCCAGTTCTGCAGCCAAGAACAGGAATCTTAGGATCAAGAACATGTTCCTATTAAAGTGGCCGGGGAGTGTATAAGACATTCTTCAACTTCAATTTTATAGTAGTTGCATCTTTTTTTTTCTGCATGAAGACAATGCATTCTGTAGTTTTGGTATCATAATTGCAGATGTTGGTCTGGAGAAGATCTCTTTGGTGCAGTTTATTCCCAAAAAGTTTTACGTTGTCATGGTCCATTTAAAGGCATTGATATTTTTTTTTCCTTTGAAAGGGATTGGTGCAAACAAATTAATTTCGGATGCAGCTGGTGTTAGAGAGGTGGAGGGTATGGGGGGCTAGAACTACCATGCGGATGATCTTGTTCTTTTGGCACATCTGTGAACTGGACCTCCAACACCTTCACATCTCAGGCCATGGTTCTTTCCCAGAAAAGGTGGGATGCCTCTTTCAGGTGAAGGGAGAGACTCTGTCCCTGGTGAAGGAGTTTAAAGCAATTAACCAGGAAATTTTGAAAAGACGGGGTTATGAAATGTCATCATTATATATTAATACAAGATGTTCTAGACTAAAATAATTAAGCAGACTTTAGCTTTAAAAATATGTTAAAATTGTAACATCAGTCTGTTGGCCATTTCCCTGGGCGTGGCCATACTGGATTAGCCAGATACATGGATGCATTAGGAGATGAAAATAAGGGTGGCGCTGCGTGATGTCGGATTCCGCACGTCTTTTTCATTCCATCCTGGATCCACCATTGCGTGCAGCCAAAGCTATTATCACTGTCCTTTTTTTCCAGCGTTATATTGTCCGTGTATTACATTTTCATCTCATTATCTCTAGCCTCTTTATCCTGTTCTACAGGGTCACAGGATCCTATCCCAGCTGACTATGGGCGAAAGGTGGGGTACACTCTGGACAAGTCGCCAGGTCATCACAGGGCTGACACATAGACACAGACAACCATTCACAATCACGGTCAATTTAGAGTCACCAGTTAACCTAACCTGCATGTCTTTGGACTGTGGGGGAAACCGGAGCACCTGGAGGAAACCCATGCAGACAACATGCAAACTCTGCACAGAAAGGCCCTCGCCGGCCACGGGGCTCGAACCCGGACCTTCTTGCTGTGAGGCGACAGTGCTAACCACTACACCACCGTGCAGCCGTATTACAGTTTAATTAGTATAATTCTAGTGTTTTGTGAAGGAGTCATGTCTTCATCTGTATCTTCTCAAAGATGGGTAAATGCACTGCCTACAAGTGTGAAAACCAGGATTCGGGACCCAAGAAAACACCAGGACTGTCATGGCCTGGCTATTAGGGGTGAGCGTATCGATCTGAGTATCGATAGTATCGATACGAAGGTGAGTATCGGAATCGAATCGATACTAGCGTGATGAGATCGATACTTTCGTCACAGTTTCTCTTCAATACGTCCAGTAAATTAATCGAATTTGCTCACAGAGTTCATGCGAGCGTAGTTTCTCTCTAAATCTGTCTGTGTAAACAGCGCACCTCTCTCTCTCTCTCTCTGCCGCTCACACCTTGCCCCTCCCCCTCCCTGCTTTGTCGGAAAGCGAAGAGTCAGAGCGCTGACCGAGAGCAGGCCGTGATGGAGGAGAGAAAGAGAAGCGCTGTGTGGACATTATTCACTGCAGTTGACAAAGACAATGCCACATGTGATGTGTGCAGAAAAGTTATTTGCTACTGTAGTAACACCACCAATTTATTTAAACATAAAGCAGTTCACCCCAGAGAGAACACTGAACTGCAAAAAAAGTTGAGGGAGGGGGGAGATGCCCAAACCCAGGCCAGACCTCCCCAAACCCAGGCCAGACCTCCACAAATCCAGGCCAGACCTCCCCAAACCCAGGCCAGACCTCCGCAAACCCAGGCCAGACCTCCGCAAACCCAGGCCAGACCTCCGCAAACCCAGGCCAGACCTCCGCAAACCCAGGCCAGACCTCCGACACAGAGACAGAGGTCTCTGGAAGAGAATCTTCAACCCAAAACTCAGGAATATCCAGGTCATCTCCAGCATAAAGTAATATTTTCACAGCGTATTTGGTGATCAGAGATGCAATTTCAGCAGACCAATTAAACTATTATCATATATTCAGCCAGTTGAAAAAAAAAATTAGTTGTTTTACTGAAACTAAAAAATATACACTTATATAAGGATATATGGCTCAAAACTGAAATATGAATATGGCTGAATATAAAAACCCTTTTGTGTTAACTGTTGAAGGAAAAATAGTATTCCTATTTAGGCTACATGCAGATTACAGTTACAGAATTAATTATCTTAATAATTTTGTTACAGTATGTCACCTAGATAATTCACAAAGAGCCATGGATATCACGAAGAGCATTGCCGAGATGATCTTGAAGGACCTACAACCCCTCTCTGTGGCTGAACAGGAGGGTTTTAAGAGTTTAATCAAGACACTTGATCCCTGCTACAGAATTCAAAGTAGGAATTTTTTTCACGGGAGAGAAAATACCTTCAATGTATGAAGAGTGTCGCTCAAAAATAAGAAAATGTCTGGATGCTGCCGACAGTGCTGTATTGACCACTGATATGTGGACATCAAGAGCCACAGAGGTTTATTTAACTGTCACTTGCCATATTATTGATGAAAACTGGCAAATGCAAGCATATGTGCTAGAAACCAGTAGTTTCTCAGGAAAGCACAGTGCTGATAATATTTGCTCGGAATTAAAAAGAATCACAGATGAATGGGGCATAACTGCCAAAATTCAAGCTGTGGTCATGGATAATGCTGCCAATGTGGTTGCTGCTGTACACAGAGCAGGTTGGGCACATTATCCATGTTTTGCACACACCCTTAATCTGGTAGTGAAAGACTCCATTAAGACCCTCCCTGAGCTTCTCGACATCCAACACAGATGCAGTGCTATTGTAGCTTTTTTCTATCACACCACAAAAATAACAGAGAAGCTCAAAGAAATACAGAAACAATTGAAGTTTCCAGAGCACAAACTGATCCAATCAGTTGAAACATGCTGGAACTCTGTATTTTACATGTTTGAGAGACTTTGTGAGCAAAAGGAAGCAGTGACCACCGTACTTTGCCTTCTTGGCAAGAGCTCACTGTGCTTGAGTGAAGAGGATTGGTTCGTCTCTCCCTTGATGCCTTGAGACCATTTGAAGAAGTCACGAGGGAGATATCATCTCATCTCATTATCTCTAGCCGCTTTATCCTGTTCTACAGGGTCGCAGGCAAGCTGGAGCCTATCCCAGCTGACTATGGGCGAAAGGCGGGGTACACCCTGGACAAGTCGCCAGGTCATCACAGGGCTGACACATAGACACAGACAACCATTCACACTCACATTCACACCTACGCTCAATTTAGAGTCACCAGTTAACCTAACCTGCATGTCTTTGGACTGTGGGGGAAACCGGAGCACCCAGAGGAAACCCACGCGGACACGGGGAGAACATGCAAACTCCGCACAGAAAGGCCCTCGCCAGCCACGGGGCTCGAACCCAGGACCTTCTTGCTGTGAGGCGACAGCGCTAACCACTACACCACCGTGCCGCCCCCACGAGGGAGATATCATCTGAAAAACACGTGTCAGTTTCAAAGGTGATCCCCCTGGTAACATTACTTCTTAGATCAGCTGCATCTCATGAGGCCCAAGGCAGCAAGCTCGCTGCTGCGCTGTCAGCACAGTGCCAGCACCATTTCAGGAATATTGAAACCCACTATAGTCTCAGTACCAGCACCTACACTACCGTTCAAAAGTTTGGGATCACTTTGAAATGTCCTTATTTTTGAAAGAAAAGCACTGTTCTTTTCAATGAAGATCACTTTAAACTAATCAGAAATCCACTCTATACATTGCTAATGTGGTAAATGACTATTCTAGCTGCAAATGTCTGGTTTTTGGTGCAATATCTCCATAGGTGTATAGAGGCCCATTTCCAGCAACTCTCACTCCAGTGTTCTAATGGTACAATGTGTTTGCTCATTGCCTCAGAAGGCTAATGGATGATTAGAAAACCCTTGTACAATCATGTTAGCACAGCTGAAAACAGTTGAGCTCTTTAGAGAAGCTATAAAACTGACCTTCCTTTGAGCAGATTGAGTTTCTGGAGCATCACATTTGTGGGGTCGATTAAATGCTCAAAATGGCCAGAAAAATGTCTTGACTATATTTTCTATTCATTTTACAACTTATGGTGGTAAATAAAAGTGTGGCTTTTCATGGAAAACACAAAATTGTCTGGGTGACCCCAAACTTTTGAACGGTAGTGTACCTGGACACAAGATTTAAAAACTTTGGGTTCATATGCGTGCAATGGAAGGGAATTTTTTTGTTGTGTTGTTTATATTGTTATATTTATATTTATTACATTGTTGCTTTTGTTTACTTATTTTGCACTACTGACTTTGTTACTTTATTACTGACTTTATTTTTCACAAATATTTGCGTGCAATGGAAGGTATTTTTTGTGTTGTTGACATTGTTATATTTATATTTTTGTTACATTGTTGCTTTTTTGTTATTTTGCACTAGTGACTTGTTTCTTAAACAATTTTGTGTAGCAGAAGGTGATAAGGGAATTATTTTATTACAACCCCGATTCCAAAAAAGTTGGGACAAAGTACAAACTGTAAATAAAAATGGAATGCAATGATGTGGAAGTTTCAAAATTCCATATTTTATTCAGAATAGAACATAGATGACATATCAAATGTTTAAACTGAGAAAATGTATCATTTAAAGATAAAAATTAGGTGATTTTAAATTTCATGACAAAAACACATCTCAAAAAATTTGGGACAAGGCCATGTTTCCCACTGTGAGACATCCCCTTTTCTCTTTACAACAGTCTGTAAACGTCTGGGGACTGAGGAGACAAGTTGCTCAAGTTTAGGGATAGGAATGTTAACCCATTCTTGTCTAATGTAGGATTCTAGTTGCTCAACTGTTTTAGGTCTTTTTTGTTGTATCTTCCGTTTTATGATGCGCCAAATGTTTTCTATGGGTGAAAGATGGCCAGTTCAGTACCTGGACCCTTCTTCTACGCAGCCATGATGCTGTAATTGATGCAGTATGTGATTTGGCATTGTCATGTTGGAAAATACAAGGTCTTCCCTGAAAGAGACGTCGTCTGGATGGGAGCATATGTTGCTCTAGAACCTGGATATACCTTTCAGCATTGATGGTGTCTTTCCAGATGTGTAAGCTGCCCATGCCACACGCACTAATGCAACCCCATACCATCAGAGATGCAGGCTTCTGAACTGAGCGCTGATAACGACTCGGGTCGTCCTTCTCCTCTTTAGTCCGAATGACACGGCGTCCCTGATTTCCATAAAGAACTTCAAATTTTGATTCGTCTGACCACAGAACAGTTTTCCACTTTGCCACAGTCCATTTTAAATGAGCCTTGGCCCAGAGAAGACGTCTGCGCTTCTGGATCGTGTTTAGATACGGCTTCTTCTTTGAACTATAGAGTTTTAGCTGGCGACGGCGGATGGCACGGTGAATTGTGTTCACAAATAATGTTCTCTGGAAATATTCCTGAGCCCATTTTGTGATTTCCAATACAGAAGCATGCCTGTATGTGATGCAGTGCCGTCTAAGGGCCCGAAGATCACGGGCACCCAGTATGGTTTTCCGGCCTTGACCCTTACGCACAGAGATTCTTCCAGATTCTCTGAATCTTTTGATGATATTATGCACTGTAGATGATGATATGCTCAAACTCTTTGCAATTTTACACTGTCAAACTCCTTTCTGATATTGCTCCACTATTTGTCGGCGCAGAATTAGGGGGATTGGTGATCCTCTTCCCATCTTTACTTCTGAGAGCCGCTGCCACTCCAAGATGCTCTTTTTATACCCAGTCATGTTAATGACCTATTGCCAGTTGACCTAATGAGTTGCAACTTGGTCCTCCAGCTGTTCCTTTTTTGTTCCTTTAACTTTTCCAGCCTCTTATTGCCCCTGTCCAGTGTTGGGCACGTTACTTTCAAAAAGTAATTAGTTATAGTTACTAGTTACTTTTCCCAAAAAGTAACTGAGTTAGTAACGGAGTTACTTTGTCATAAAAGTAACTAATTACCAGGGAAAGTAATTATTCCGTTACATTTTGTTCCCCCTCAAAAAAAATCAAATTCAGTTCGTGTAATCATAATAAAAGTGAATGTTAAATGTGTTTAATGACTGAAATGGACACTTAACAGAACCAATTAGTAATGTTATCTACACTATATTAATATTTTTGTGGGACAATGTGAGATAAGACATCTATCAAATGTACTAATATATTTTTGTAGTTATTAAAATTATGTTACTAATTACTCGCCACTGATGAGGACAAACACTTTGTTCCTCGACATAATGTGCATTGCACGTAAACACTCTTGCCTTTTATTTAAAGTAATGAAAAGTAATGGCTGTATTTCCAGTGTGAAAGCGCAGTGCTGGGCTGACCGCTCACCATCGCTGGGTCTTCCGATTGAAAGAGCGCGCAGTAGTGCAGTAGGCGTGGCCTACCTACGTATCTATGTTGTCCAAATCTACTCTGGCTTACTATGCCGTTGTCTCGCGTCTCCCCGCCCCACACGAAAGCAGAGTAAAGAAAGGCTGAACGAGCAGCGTGCCAGATGAGAACAGCTTTAATAAAGTAACGCATAGTATTTTATTGTAAGTAATGGGAACGGCGTTATAACGATGTAAAAAGTAATTAGTTAGATTACTCGTTACTAAAAAAAGTAACGCCGTTAGTAATGCCGTTTATTTCTAACGCCGTTATTCCCATCACTGCCCCTGTCCCAACTTTTTTGAGATAGATGTGTTGCTGTCATGAAATTTCAAATGAGCCAATATTTGGCATGAAATTTCAAAATGTCTCACTTTCGACATTTGATATGTTGTCTATGTTCTATTATGAATACAATATCAGTTTTTGAGATTTGTAAATGATTGCATTCCATTTTTATTTACAATTTGTACTTTGTCCCAACTTTTTTGGAATCGGGGTTATATTAATATACTGTTACATTGTTTTATATTGTTGTAGTTAGTTAATAAAAAACATTTTTATTTGCCTAAAATCTTTGTCCTGTGTTTTATCATACTCATAATCAACTAAAAAAGGCAAAATCACAAAATTATTCAATGATCATAACATTTCAAGTAAAAAGTATCAGTATCAGTATCAGCGATACTAGCCCTGTATTTACTTGGTATCGGATCGATACCCAAATTTCCAGTATCGCCCACCCCTACTGGCTATCCTTTAAAGGATCCAGGAGGTTTGTCCGAGTGGCTTCATCAAGTAAAGCAAGAAAACTTTACTGCTGGAAAAATCAGCAAACTGTACAGTGAGCATTTTACAGAAGATTGTGGATTTGTGGAGGACTTGGATGAAAAAAATCATTGGGAAAAAGTGAGACACAAGGCAGAAACGACAACTGAAGCCAGACGTGATCCACACTTTGTTTCCCCACAAAACACCGGCAGCAGGACAGCACACTGTGCCACGCATCAAACAGATGGAAGATAAGCAGGTAATTATTTTTTTAAATAAACAGGCAATAAACTAGTAACTACTTTATTTTGATTCCTTTTCTAATCCTGCATTGCTGTAATTTTTCTTGAGAAATGCAAACAAATTGACCAAGAAGTCATGCTAGACGCTGTACACCTCCGCTGTGCTCGCGGAAAATGACATCACACACGATGGAGTTACTGTATGTCGGCCTCCCTGACAAAAAATAGTCCCGTCTGTTTTCATCACTTTAGTGGTTATATCGTTAAGAACAAATTCAACAAGCAGCTTCTTTTTTTTTATAAAGGACAGACATAAAGACCGACTTTTAGCTCAATTTGTTAATTTGCGAGATATTCCCTTTAAATTTTGGGATCTTATTCACAAGTGATGGAACACAAGAGTGTGAGATAAACTAACGCTAAGTCTCAGAATAAAGTGACCTTTTATGTCTGGACTGTTGGTAAAACTGCTTTGTGACAGTGTGTATTGTTAAAAGCACTTTATAAATCAAGTTGAATTGAATTGAATTGAATTAATAAAAAGTTCAGGTCTGAGGCAGTGTTACAGATGCTCTAGTGGTGAATCAGGAGCTAAGTGGATGATGTTCTGTGTTTGCTGGTCCATGTAGATATCTCAATCTCCACCTATAGTCATGAGCTGTGTCTGAATAAATAAAGCCAGCAGAAATTAGCATCCTCTGCAGGGTTGCTGGTTGGTTACTCAGGAGCTCGACACTCCAGGAGTGCCTCGAAAGTAGAGTTACTGCTCTTCCAAATGGAGAGGAGCCAGTTGAGATAGTTAGGGCACTTTACAAGGATGCTCTCTTTTCAAGTCCTGGTAGAACTGTAGCAAGGACGTCCCACTGGACAGATACCTCAGAGCAGACTCAGGTCCCACTGGACAGGTTATATTTTACTTGGCTTGGGAACATGTGGGGATCTATGGCTGGGGATAGAGATGTCTGAAAAGATGTCTACATCAGTGAATGGATAAATGAAAAACCTACAAAAGCAAACTTTTTTGGGGGGGGGCATTCCTGAGATGTAATTATGAATAAACCTTCCCATGCCATGAAAATGCTTAATGAAAAAAATGCTTGATGTGCTTTAGACCAGTGTTTCTGAACCACAGGGAAGCGCCATCTAGTGGGCTGCTTTTTTTTTCAAATTTAAGCTAATTTTTACTCGTAAGAGGGTACGATTGTTAGATTACAGCTGACATCACATCCGCCTCATTAAGCTATGGTCACATGACAGCTCGCGATGCTTTGCGATGGGTTATCAATGAAAATCAGGCATTTTGGTGGCGATGCACCACGATATACATGTGAGCTAAAAGTTGTGGTCACACAGCATGTGAACATTTGACTGTCACGCCTTCGCGCGCTTGAGTCTAGCGCAGCTTGAGCGGCCACGCCCACTCACAGAGCGCGTTGTGTGTGCACTTGGGACCCAGTCATTATGAGAAACACTTGATGCTGATTTGAGCGCAATCAGCACACACAGATAAGGATATTGTTTTCACAGAGACTTTGCATAGTATCATCATTATCACTATCATGTTTGTTTCTACCCATGTTTATAGCGCTGTTTAAATACTCTGCTTTATGATTCTGCTTTCATTTGTATTTTGTTATTCTGACCTTGTCTTGTATTTTTAAATATCATGCCTCTTCCTGCACTTAGATCCATCTACCGCTGTCTATCTTGTAGTGTCCTGATCCCCAGATCTTTAACCCAGCCACATATAAAAAGCTGTACTCCTCCATGCTCTTCCAGGTTTTCATCTGTGTGTCCATGTAGGATGATGTCTGCAGCACCAGGGAGTTTGAGATATCGGGGAACTCAATGGATGGATAATTTTCCAACTCATAGGAAAAATCTTTCTTTGTGAGTGTGTAAGGATCTAATCCCATTGAGTGGTTTCTATAGCTACTTCTTTTGAGTGAACTTTTTGCTGAACACAAACATGGCAGTAAGTTCTTGTGTTAATGGACCAGACTCCACTTTTGGATCATTAATCCCTTTTAGCTGAGAATGCCCTGCATGTATGGGTTTGGCTTCTGGCACATCCATACAGTTTTAAATAGAACACCTACAATTAAAAACAGTTTGTTTTTATTGCATTTATTTAATTCCTGGGCTCCCATCTGTAACAGGGAGTGGTCACATCTCATTAATACACTTGACAATAGATTATTAGATTCTAATAGAATAGATGAGCCAAAATAATTGGGGATCTTTTTTAATGGGCCCTGATTCGTTACAAGTATGAATAAGTGGGCCTTACAGTAGAAAAGGTTGAGAATCCCTGCTCTAGACCTTGTTTTTTTCCACTTTCTTTTTCCTTTTTTGCACCAGCAGGGGATAAAGAACTGGCTATTTTCATCCCTGCTTAATAATTTAACTTTTCTCTCATCTATAACTTTCAGTTCATTATTTTTGTCTTCCAATAGGTTTTTTTTTCCTCCTCAGCCTCTTTGTTTCTATTTCTTATGTGTTGTTTGTGACTGTTGTGAATTTGCCACATCCTACACATAGTCATGATCAGGAATATTTTGCACAGGCTTCACTGGGAACGTGTTTGGGTTGATGGAGTAATCTCATCAGCTGTTGTCATTTATAATGTTAAATCAAAAACATTCTCCAGGATCAGAATGGATGTGCTTTCCCATTCTTTCTCCATCTTTGCTCCATATTTTCAAGCCTATCCTTCATCTCAGCTCCCTAAGGCAACTTTGTGTTTTATGATTTTGTCCCCTTTCTTTTTCTTTGTCAATAACTGATATGCATCTCCTCACCTTTCCTTGGTCTTTCTCATACTTTTTTTTTGATAACAGCTGAAATTGCTCTTTTTCAGACCTACAATAGCAGCTATTATCCAAATGATGATCATTATATTATAACAGAATTACAATAATGGTCTTTACATATACAGCACATTTTGTCTTTATGATTTTTTTCTTACTAAATATATTTTTACTGCAATTTCACAGACATAAATGAACACTATGGAGTTTTATTCCTGCCTTTAATCAAGAGTGTGGGCTTTCAATGTGAGCGCAGTGTTTATTCACCAGGCAGCAGGGAGGTGCACTTGTTAGCACTGTCACCTCACAGCAAGAAGGTTCTGGGTTCGAACCTCATGGCCAATGGGGGCCTTTCTGTGTGGAGTTTGCATGTTCTTCCCATGTCTGTGTGGGTTTCCTCCAGGTGCTTCGGTTTCCCCCACAGTCCAAAGACATGCAGATTAGGTAAAATACCCAGCCACTGGGGTGGTACAAGCCAGTGCATACATAGTGCCAGTCCCAAACCCGGATAGACTGGGGAGGGTTGCATCAGGAAGGGCATCTGGTGTACAACCTGTGCCAAATCAAATATGTGGGACAGATCTGTTGTGGTGACCCCTAACGGGAGCAGCCGAAAGAAAAAAGTTTATTCATTTCACTTTCAGATCACTGCACCAAAACCCCGAGAATCCAGAAATATTTTTTTAACTCATCGGGCTGTAGGCCAAGCCGGATGAGCTTATGTGATCACATGTCTGTCGTCGTTGTCCATCCACAATTTACAAAAATTGCTACTTCTCCTACAGGATTAATCAGATTTCGATTAAACTCACATATGGCCCTTTTCCACTACCCTTTTTCAGCTCACTTCAGCTCGCTTCAGCTCACTTCAGCCCGACATGGCTCGCGTTTCAACTATCTAAGAACAGCATGACTCAGCTCGCTTCAGCCCTGCTCAGCCCCCAAAACTCGCACGGTTTTGGAGTGGGGCTGAAGCGAGCCAAACCGAGCTGAGTGAGGCTAGGGGCGTGAGGAGACACTCCCCTGTGCACTGATTGGTGAGGAGGAGTGTCCTCACATGCCCACACACGCCCCGCGAGCATGCTGGGATCTGTAAACACCGTAAACCCGGAAGAAGGAGAATTACGAATTACGAGAATTATGAAGCCTTATGCGCCTCGCCTCATCTATACGCTCTTGCCAGTATCTGTTGGTGTTGTCGGTGACAACAAGCCACAGCACCAAGACCAGCAACACTAACGACTCCATGTCCTCCATGTTTATTGTTTACTATCCGGGTTGTGAGACTACCGCTTAAAAGATCACTGATGTCACTGTTTGCGCCGCCTAACCACATCACCTGACGTCCACCCACTTTCGCTAACTCCACCCAATGTGTCCACCCACTTCCAGCCAGCACGGTTCAGCGCGGTTGTAGTCGAAATGCAACTCCAACAGCCCCACTCAGCTCGACTCAGCACAGCACGGCTCAGCCCAACTCAGCCGCGTTGGTAGTGGAAAAGCGGCAATACTATCTTCCCCAGGTGGGTGTGCATAAAATTTGTCAAGATGGTGGTGCCACCTATCATATTTACAATTTTATGGGCGTCTGAAAGTTTTAGGTGACTCATCAAATTAAACGCTACTCTTCATAAACTGCTGGGACATTTTCACTGAAACTCACCCAGAAGACTCTAAAGACATATTCCAACAAGAATTGTTCACCAGGTGGTGCCATCTGCCATAGATGCGGCTACAGAGGGGCCATATGCAATTTCATAAAAATTGCTACTTCTCCAACAGGAGTGAAAGGATTTCAAACTCACACACAACAAAAGTGGCTATGTTGTTATAACAGTGGTATGAGTGACAGCCTCATTGAGGTTATTTTTTAATTCCTGCAAGAATCTGAAGCATATGTGGAGATTTTTCTTTTTTTTGACAATGCTATGATCGGAGAATAGCCAACAGGGATTTCATCATGGGTCATAGTTTGAAATATCTGGGCAAAACTATCTCTGGATTCCTCAAAATTAGCCCAATTATCTATAAAACCCACACTGTTTTCAGAGCACCACCTGGACAACCAACAGTTCAGTGACCATAACCTGCTGTAAGCTACATCGCCATGCCGCATTGGGATGGGGCCAGAGCATACTACAGCATCGGACATCACCTTCGCTAATTTAAACACCTCTACAAAGTTACTCTTAGTAACCTCAGACTGATGAAAGCGTATATCATTAGCTCTTGCATGGATAACGATCTTTGAGAACCTGTGCTTGCTTAGGACCCTAAGATTACCTGCTATGTCCGGCACCCTGGCTCCCGGTATACACCTGACTAAAGCTGCTGGTGCCCCTAAAGGCTGAGCTAATTTCACGTGCCATATGATAGAGTCCTCTATAACCAAGTCAAGTCAACTTTACTGTCAAATATGCTATACATGCTTGACATACAGCACAGATGAAATTTCAGTCCTCTCTGACCCACGGTGCAAACAGGCAATGCAATAAATAAAAATAAAAATAGAATAATTGAAAAAAAAACAAAAAAACAAACAAACAATATAACCAGTATAAACACTATAAACACTCTAGATAGGAACTAGACATAGACTAAACACTCAGACAAACAATATAAGCAGTATAAATAAACAGTATAAACACTAGAGAAGAGGAACTAGACAAAGACTAAACACTCAAACAGACAATATAAACAGTATAAACACTCTAGATTTGAACTAGACATAGACTAAACACACACACACACACACACACACACACACACACACACACACATAAATTGGTTCAAATAAACAAACAGTCAAGGGCACTTGAGGTATAGCAGGTAAACATGAAATAAGCAGTATAAACAAACTAGCAGCTGTTAAGGTGAGGTAGTGCGGAATAGTGCAAATGAGCGAGGTAAAGTGAGATGTGCGGTCCCTGAGTTCAGTGTGTGAATGAACGATGAGATGTGTGTGTGTGTGTGTGTGTGTGTGTGTGTGTGTGTGTGTGTGTGTGTGTGTGTGTGTGTGTGTGTGTTTGGGGGGGGAACTGTGAGGATGACATGTCAGATGCTGAAGGGGGGGCAGGGGGGTGTACGGGCAGAATCTGTGGCAGGGGGCAGAGGGGGGAGGAGGGGCAGAACAGGGAGGGAGTTGAGCCTCCTGACCGCCTGGTGAAAGAAACTGTTCTTGAGCCTGCTGGTTTTGGCCCGGAGACTCCGCAGTCTCCTCCCCGACGGCAGCAGGCTGAAGAGGCTGTGAGATGGGTGGGTGGGGTCACCTGCCATCCTGATGGCTTTGCGGGTGAGGCGGGAGTTATAAATATCCATTAGAGAAGGGAGAGAGACACCAATGATCCTCTCAGCTGCTCTCACGATGCACTGCAGAGACTTGCAGCAGGACACAGTGCAGGTGCCGTACCACACGGTGATGCAGCTGGTCAGGATGTTCTCGATGGTGCCTCTGTAGAAAGTGTGCATGATGGGGGCCGGGGCTCTTGCTCTCCTCAGTTTGCGGAGGAAGTACAGACGCTGTTGGGCTTTTTTGGCCAGTGATGCGGTGTTGTTGCTCCAGGACAGGTCTTCAGAGATGTGCACACCCAGAAACTTGGTGCTGCTCACCCTCTCCACTGCAGCACCGTCGATAGATAGTGGAGCATGCTGGGTGTGCTCTCTCCTGAAGTCCACAACAATCTCCTTCATCTTCTCCACGTTCAGACGGAGATCGTTGTCCTTGCACCACATGGCCAAGCGGCTCACCTCACTCCTGTAGATTGTCTCATCGCCATTGTTGATGAGCTCTTTCAGGTTTCTCAGTGGGTGCATCACTAAGGAGAGCAAACCTGTTTGACACATGACACGTAGAGGAGTGGTGCTCCTGTGAGCGAGCCTCAGCGGTAGGTTTGGCTCTACACTTATGCCACCAAGCTGTCACCCATTTGCCCCGCTGTAAAGGCTCTAATGCCGGAGTTGGGGGATTACTAACTCTACCTAGGGCATCCAGACTTTCCCCTACAGAAACTACACTGTTCTCATTCTCACTGACCTTCTCTAAAGCCTGGATATGCACTTCTAGCACTATAAGCTTCTTCATCAGAGAGCTAACTAATCTGCACTTATCACAAATAAAGCTATCGCTAGCGATGGAGGAAGAATGACTAAACATCCTGCACTCAGCACACTGAACAGGCTGAAGGTGTGCCATGATGAAAGGATTCACATACCTTAATCGAAGATCTGTTGATATTAAAGCAGATCCAATGTGGATGGCCTCTGCTTGTGGTCTTTACACAGGAGGAGAAAAAAAAAGAAAGCTTCTGGTCTAGGCATTCTTCTGAAAAAAAGAGAGAAAAAACAGAAAAAGGAAAGTGAAAGTACAATAAAAAAATGAAGAGGATACTGGAAAATTATTTGTAAAAAAAATAAAGATTTTTTAGACACAGTCTATGGACGTGACCCTAGTGATTACTGATCGGCTGTCTCAGTGTCACCTGCGAAAAAAACAATCGCGTTTTAGAAAAGAAAAGAAAAAACATCCACGTTCAAAGTTGCTTCATAGTAACGAGTAACGAGGACCTTGACAGAAATGTAGTGGAGTAAAATGTACGATATTTGTCTTTCAAATGTAATGAAGTTAAAGTCATAAATTGCCCAAAAAATTAATACTCAAGTAAAGTACAGATACTCAAAAAGTGTACTTAAGTACAGTACTCAAGCAAATGTACTTCGTTACTGTCCACCACTGCATTTAATAAACATCACAAACCTGAGCGTATTTTGAAAAGTTTGTCTTAAAATCCTTTCTCTATCTTCAGAACCAAACATGTCTGTTTCTAGATGGTCTGCATTCATGAAATTTATCCTGAATTAAAAGCTCATTACAGGGAAACTTGTTGAATTTACATTGGATTATGTATTGAAAATGACATGCATTAAAACATATCTTTCCAATTGTAGCACATTGTAATTTCTTGAGTAAACAATAAAGAAATTATTTTAAATGTCAAAATATTTCTCTCTGAAGTTAATTTACAGTATATGGCTGAAGCTTCATTTGCAGAAATAAATGAACTTTTTTCAGTACAAAAAAACATATCAAATCTATTTTCCTTCTTTGTCTATCGTGTCTTACCTTAAAAAAATTTAAATAAAAAAAACAATAAGTCCATTCTGTGGTCTCTGAAGTGTGTAGCCAACTAGCGCTGGCAGCCCTTGTTATCTGAGGACCAACATGTGCCAAAGGCATCCAGGAGCCAGATTCAGGTTCAAAGATGAGGAAAATCTGCTGTTCAAACTCTTGTGTTCCAAATCAGTGATCCAAACCAATTCAGAGCACACTTTATTTCACCTCAGGAACTGGAAGCATGAGTGTCTACATCGTACGCTCAACTTTCATCTGAAATCTGAACCAGGAATCGGAATGGGATTGAGAAAAATCAGAGAGCGCACCATTATCTACTTTTATTGAAAACATCTAGTAATACACACAGATTGTTCTGAATAAAGTGTTGAGTGAGTTACTTTATCAAGGGATTGGATCATGTCTTGATCTTGTGTCTCTTCCAAAGCGACTTCAAAATTTTCATTCAGTTAAAGCGCGAACATCAGACACTGACTTACATCAGACTCAAGTGGATCAGTTGCCAATGATTTTCATCATACCATAAGATACCAGACATTTCTCTGCTCCTTCTCAAACTTTGTTATACATTTCTGTTTAATGACTTTTACATTATCAAGTTAGTACAGAAACATTTTAGCATTCCAAATGTTCGTTTTCCAGCAAAAAATTTAATATTACAGAAAAAAAATGTTTGTATCTGAGCAGCACATTCCATAAGAGACCACTTTTCAGATTAAAGAAGAAAACATAACTAGATCGAGATTGTGACTAAAGTCACAGTGATTTGCACTAGCATTACAAACTGGGATGTCTGCTCACCGTACCCTATAGATCCAGAACAGTAAGAGATAGAGAATGACAGTGAGGAAAAAAGCCCATTTTTCATGGATCATTCTGATTCTGTGATCCAGATCAGCACCAAAAGTCATAGCAACATAATTCAGCCCAGAGGGATTCTTCATGTGAAATTTGGTGATGATTGGTTGAAAACTGAAGGAGAAATAATATCCTAAAAATGTTAGGATAATAATAATTAAAAGAAGAAGATCCTGAGTGAGAATAACAATTTGTGCCAGCGCTGATAGCGCAAATTAATGAAGGCTATTGGTTTTTGGTGCAAAATGAAGTGAGTGTGACAAAGTGTCCAGAAGAACTGTGGCTGGTTCTGTAAGATGCTCAGGAAAACCTACAGATCATTTCCGTATAAAACTGCACTCACTGGACCGGAGATTACTATTTTTCTTTAAAGCAAAGGGTCGTCTCACACCAAATATTGACTTCGTTTCATTTATTTTGGCTTACTGCTTCCTGTTTATAGTATTTTTTTAATATTGAAAGATTTAATTTCATTATTTTTTAAGACATTTTTGGTTGACAGCATTTCTTTACATGTGTCTAAGATTTTTGTCCAGTACTGTATATCTGGAAACTGATGAATCTCAAAAGGAGGTGGTGACTTGGGTCCTGTACATTGTTGGTAAATCATGATTCAGCTTCTGACCAATCAGGATCGAGAATTCAGCAGTGCTGTGGTGTAATTACACACGGACTCTCACACTCTCCTGTTCTGTGGTGTTTAATCACATGGACCAATACATTACACTACATTAAAGGCATTTAGCAGATGTTCACAGAAGTGGGCAACCTGGGGAGCAGTTGGGGTTAGGTGCCTTGCTCAAGGGTACTTCAGCCATTCCTGATTCCAGGGATTCAAACCGGTGACCTTTTGGTCCTAAAGCTGATTCTCTAACCTTTAGGCAATGGCTTCCCCCAATAACCTTGATATTTGAATTTTTTTTACACATTTTCACCATATTTTGTTAATTTTAAGCTTCGCATACATTAGTCCTGCTTTTCCTCCCAAATTTGTGAGAATTTTTCTGATCAAGAAGGATCTAAATCCTGTAAAGATTAGTGCCTGGACATCACTGATCTGACCTGCTCATGGTTCAAACATATATTTTGCCTCATCTCAAGGTTTGAGACAGGAATGTGGGCTCAGTCATTAAAAAATAGAAATAAAATAATTTGCCTCATGGCCAGTGATGAGTTATATTCCCTTTGTACACACAAGCTTTTGTTTTCTTTTAACATGACATTGTAATGCTCTTCATGGGCAGAATCTGTCCTTTAGTCATTTACAGAATGCTGAATACACTCTACTCATCTTTCATCTGAAATAACAAATGTTCAGTCACAGCATCACAGAAGCTTCAATGTCCATTTAAGCCTTTCCTGAGCTCTGGGATTAATCATGTATGATTTTATCCATCAATATTTAATTTAATCATTTAGTTTATGTACCATACATAGAGATTTATTAAAATATATATATATAAAATCCCAAATCAGAAATGTTGGGATGGTATGTTGAAACTGAAATTAAAACAATGATTTGTGAATCATCTTTGACCTGTATTGCACTCAAAACAAGGCAACAGCACATTATTTCATTGCTGTACTTCATTACTAGCCTTAAATTGCCTCCATCCCAACTTTTTTTGGGAATGTGTTATTGTGCTGAAACACAGTAATGGATGTATATTAACAAATGAAATGAAGTTGACCTACAAAACATAAAATATCTTGGGTTCATTCCATCTGCAGTGAAATACAAGTCCAAGTACATTTACAAATCACTGCTCTTTATTTATTTGCACTTTCCATACCAGCCCAACTTTTTCTGATTTGGGGCTGTACACACACACACACACACACACACACACACACACACACACAATAACCAAGTTTAACCATATTTTGGATGTCTAAAGTTTCTTTTAATAATAAAAACTAGCGATTGACATCACTGACAGAGTAAAATAAACAATGTTTAAATAAGTGATTAAGAGTCAGTTCAAGTTTTTATAAAGTCCCAAGCGAGCGCATCAAGTAAAAACCTTGGCACGTATGGAATCAGATTGGATGTTTAATTTTGGCTTTTTTGCTTGGATGAGCAACATCTCATGAATCAAACAGTCCAGCTGCTTCCCAGTGCATTTTCATAGAATAATAAATTAATTGCTCAAATCAGGGACGTCTAGGAGGCCATGCTCAGTCTTAAGGAGTTTACTAATAGTTGGTGATTTTTATTTAATTTATTTTTGCACAGTTAAAATTACATAAAGAAAGTGCAGGGAGAGGCAAAAAAACTCAAATGGGCTTATTTAAAAGCCTCCACCTATAGTTAAAATTTCATAATTATAAAGAATAGAAAATTAGCATACAAAAGATAACTACATAAAATAATAAACTAATAAAAAATGTATATCAAAACATAATGACAGTAACAAAAATAGCAGAGAAAAAAGATAAAAGTATTATATAAAAATGAGTTATGTACGAATTAGAATTTCAAAACAGCAGTTAAACGGGCTTTTAAACATCTTTTGAAACATTTTATAGAGAAGCAGTTTTTTGCCAAATGGGAAAAACTATTCCATAATTTGGAACCCCTAAATTTGATAGTAAATTGACCTCGGCACATAAGAAATCTTGGAGGATGAAGATCTAAAGATTGTTGTCGGGTTGAATAAAAATAGATCTGTGAATTAAATTTAAAATAAGTCTTAAAGTGCTCTGGAAAATCATCATGACTTGAATATACCTTATAAATAAAAATCACATATTTGAGAGATAGACATCATGAATAGTAAGTATCTGAAGTTACTGAAAGAGAGGTACAGATGAGGCATGTGACTCAGATCGGGTTGCCATCCTAACAAAATGTTTCTGCAGGACCAAAATTCTGTGAAGTGTAGTAGGAAAAGTGCTTGCCCAAACTATATTACAATATGAAAGATATGGAAAAATTAACTATAATAAAGTATAAGACAGTTTGTGGTAACAAGATTACTAATCCTCCTAATT
Organism: Neoarius graeffei; assembly: GCF_027579695.1. Classification (NCBI taxonomy): domain Eukaryota; kingdom Metazoa; phylum Chordata; class Actinopteri; order Siluriformes; family Ariidae; genus Neoarius; species Neoarius graeffei. Next base: position 87,948,934 of record NC_083577.1, read on the forward strand.
ATACCAATAGATTTATGTATTGTTTTGCTAACCCAGTCAATTTGTGCTTTCCAACTCAAACTCTCAACAAAAATTCCCAGGAATCTTGTTGAGACTTGAGGTATCTCAGACTGAATTGTAACTTTACAAAAAAGTCCTTAGAATATGATTTACCACAAAATTACATAATACATTTTATTTATAAGCACCTTTCAAGTTACCCAAGGACACTGAACAGTAAAAAACAATAAAAAGCAAAATAGGATAAGAACAATAATATCATGAGAAATCAATAATAATTGTAAGGTTTCAGAGACCCAAATGCAGATCAGTTTGGCAGGTTTATTCTTTTAATACAGTCTCAAGGTCAGGGCAGGTAAAAAGATTGTTTCAATGCAGTCCTTAACAAATCCAAAAACAAAAAGGCACAGAAGATCACTGTGGGTTTCATGTTCAAAGTTACTCAGTTCACAAAAAATCCAACAAAAAAAATCCAGCAAAGCACAGAGGTTAGTAGTAGTACTTTCAGATTCAAAAAGTCATTGAGGCAGTCCACAAAGACCCATAAAAACAAAACTCAAAGGTTCCAAGCAGAATTCCAGATTCCACTGGTTACTCATGGACAAACAGGATAATCTTCACAGGCAAAAACAGGTTCATAAACATCAGAGACAAGGTCAGGCAATCAGAGACAGAGCAGAGAAATGACAGGGCTTAAGTAGCAGTCCAGCACACAGAATTAAACAGGAAACAGCTGACACTGATTACAATGGTGATTGAGTCAGGTGACAAAGGTGAGGCATGAGGGGGGCGTGGCAGGAGACCAAAACAAAGGGCACATGGGACATCAAAACAAAAACAGTGAAAGTTGAACCCATAATGCTGTATTATGTGGCCAAGAAGAAGGATGTATATTACAAATAGTAAGGGTCCCAGGACAGAGCCCTGAGGGACACCATGAAGGAGGGGTGATTTAGGGGATCTAAAGTCTCCAAATAATTAGATTTTTTTTTATATTCAGAGATAACTTATTTAATCTGAACCATGTTCTTCAATTTGTTGGTACAGATGCCTGCAGCTGTAGCCAATATAGTCTGTATCACATGGACCACACTTCAATAAACAAACAACGTTCTGTTGGCTAACTAGCGGTGGTTTGGCTTCGTGTAACTTGACTTCCTGCTGACTTTTACAACTCATGTAAACAGGAAGTAAGACTCAGAGTGCTGACTCTGTATTTCCTGACTCGTGACTCAGAGCACTGATTCAGAGGATTGATTTTATCTTTCCTGAATCATGACTCAGAGCACTGACTCAGAGGATTGAGTTTATGTTTCCTGAATTATGATTCAGAGCAGTGACTATGTTTCCTGAATCGGGACTCAGAGCAGTGACTCAGAGGATTGATTTTGTTTCCTGAATCATGACTAGATTAGGGATAAAATTAGCTCATGTTTTAAGTCGTTCAAATTCTGTAAAGCTGCTTTGCGACAGTGTTTATTGTTAAAAGTGCTATACAAATAAGCTTGACTTGACTTGACTTGATGACTCAGAGCACTGACTCAGAGGACTGAGTTTATGTTTCTTGAATCATGACTCAGAGGATTACTTTTATGTTTCCTGAATCATGACTCAGAGCACTGACTCAGAGAATTACTTTTATGTTTCCTGAATCATGACTCAGAGCACTGACTATATTTCCTGAATCGTGACTCAGAGCACTGACTATATTTCCTGAATCATGACTCAGGGCACTGACTCAGAGGATTGATTTTATTTTTCCTGAATCATGACTCAGAGCACTGACTATGTTTCCTGAATCGTGACTCAGAGCACTGACTCTAAGGATTGATTTTATCTTTCCTGAATCATGACTCAGAGGATTGCTTTTATGTTTTCTGAATCATGACTCAGAGCACTGACTCAGAGGATTGCTTTTATATTCCCTAAATTGTGACTCAGAGCACTGACTATGTTTCCTGAATCGTGACTCAGAGCACTGACTCAGAGGATTGATTTATGGTTCCTGAATCGTGACTCAGAGCACTGACTATATTTCCTGAATCATGACTCAGAGCACTGACTCAGAGGATTGATTTTATCTTTCCTGAATCATGACTCCGAGCACTGACTCAGAGGATTGATTTTATCTTTCCTGAATCATGACTCAGAGGACTGCTTTTATGTTTCCTGAATCATGACTCAGAGCACTGACTATATTTATTGAATCATGACTCAGGGCACTGACTCAGAGGATTGATTTTATCTTTCCTGAATCATGACTCAGAGCACTGATTATGTTTCTCGAATCGTGACTCAGAGCACTGACTCTATATTTCCTGAATTTGACTCAGAACACTGACCCCTGATTCCTGACTTTATATTGTTGCTGGCTGTAGAAGTATGTCTCCTCTGTGTGATATTCTGAGTCTGTGCTTATCCATGATGTGGTATCTATAATCAAATCCGCCTTGCACCCCCGCATGAGAGAGGACCATTTTCCTACTGCTCTGCTGTCGACTCTCTTTTAGTTTCATTCAGCTGGGTTTGAGCTGCAGCTCATCCATCACGACTCTCAGTGAGTGGCATGGCGTCTGTCCCAGAATGGCCACGTTCGGCAGGATGACTCGATTTAACCTGCAGGAGGTTAATATTCAGGGAGCTGTGAGTGCGACGCTGTCATTTCAGGTGAACTCAGATACAGTTCAGGTATTCGAGTCAGAGGAGAAACTTCCTGCTGATGATCAACACTTCCTGTTCTGCTCACTCACTGCAGAGTTCCCGCTTCCTCATCAATATCCATGGCAGTTCAGTTTGTTGTTGAATTCTGGATTGTGATTGGTCTGAATATTGGTGATTAATTTTCTGTAACGGCAGCTCAGACTGTAGTGCAGCTCCAAATGACAGGTTTATATTAACCTACTCTTTCTGATACGCTATTGTTGCTATAGTAACAGCTCATAAATCTGGGTAATCATTGATATGGTGAGGTTTTTTTGTAAGGAGATGTGATGGAAGGAGTCTCCAGTGTCAGTGCTTTGTAACAGTCAGAGGGAAAGCTGTACCTTTAAGTTTTCCAACATCTTCAGGACAGAGATGTTTGCACTTTTTAACAGTACCACACGTAATGTTTTAAGCCACCCAGCATGTAATTAAAGCTCACTCTGTAGTTCACGCTGTAGTGTTGACATTGTCCTGTTGCTTGTCTTTAGAATTTTCAGTGGTTTCCAAACATTTGGATGACGCCCTGCTGTCTGGCTCTCTCTCTCTGTGTGTGTGTGTGTGTGTGTAAAATCCATTCTCTCGGCAGTAAAGACAATCTGCAGAACGAGCCAGCCGCCTCCTCAGTTTGGACTTCAGCCATTATTTTACATAAGAGTGAAGTGCCAGTGTAATAAGCAGGTTGATTAAGACTTCAGGAGATGTTTTCCACTGAGTGTCAAGTGTGTGAGTTAGAAGTCAAATCTTACTGATGAGTTTTAGTGAGTAAAACATTCAAATGAGGATGAATGATATGATTAAATTCCTCTCTCACAATTCAAGACTCTTACTAAAACACGGGTTGAAGATCTCTAAGATGGCAGAGGTTTTATCATTTTTCCCACCATTTTTCCTCCCAATTTGATAATATGCCCCTTCCCACCCAGCTGAGGAGGGTGAGGGCTAACGCATGCAATACTCTAAGATATGTGAAGCATCATAACTCATGCTGATTCCCAGGGTAGTGTAAAATACTGTGAGGAAAGTACTATCTGCCCTCTTCCACATATCTGAGCTCACAGATGCCCATGATTCCCAACTTAGATTAGCAAGGGATCCGTTGCAGTTCACCTGCATGACCAACCACTTAGTGGAGGATGCAGTCAACATGGGCCTCCACTACATCCTGGACCATCAAGACAATACTGGATTCTAAGCCAGAATCCTTTTTGTGGACTTCAGCTCTGACTTCTATACCATCATCTCTGAACTACTACATGCCAAGCTTCTTCAGCTGAATGCTCCACCTGATTTCTAACCTCCTGACAGATAGAAGACAGTATGTATGGATCTGACCTATTCTGTCCAAGATGCTATCAATCAGCATTGGTGCACCATAAGGGTGTGGACTCTATTCTTTACTTAATTCATTATATAGTACATGACTGAAATGACTGCACTTCTGTCCACCACTCATCAAGTTTACAGATGATGATGATGTGTCTGTACTGGGTCTCATAAAGGACAGTGATGAGTCTGCCTACCTCAGGGAAGTAGCACAACTCACAGTCTAGTGTGAGAACAACACTCTGGAGCTGAACACTCTTAAAACTGTTGTATCAACTACTGTTGTCCACAAGCATCACACCTACCTCTGTCTATCAATAGTATCAAGCTGACACTACTGAACCATCAGCACAACAAGTCAAGTCAGTTTATTTTTATAGTGCTTTTAACAACAGACATTGTTGCAAAGCAGCTTTACAGAAAATTAAAGACTTTAAACATATAAGCTTATTTTATCACTAATAAATTTATTTATCCCTGATGAACAAGCCTGTGGCAACAGTGGTGAGGAAAAACTCTCTCAGACAACATGAGGAAGAAACCTTGAGAGGAATCAGACTCAAAAGGGAACCCATCCTCATTTGGGTGATAACAGATTGTTAGGACTAGGACTGTTTTGGCCTCTAGAGGCCGCTGTTATTTCCTTTTCATGTCGTGTTTATTTTGGCCTCTAGAGGCCGCCACTGTTCCTGTGTCTTGTGTTTGTGTTAATTGCCTAATTATCTTCACCTGTGTCCTTAATTAGTTTGTCTATTTATACCCCTGAGTTCAGTCCTCTTGTCACGGAGTCTTTGTGCTGTTATGTTTATCTCCAGTTTCCTTTGTACTGTGTTTTTTTGATCTTCTTAGCTTTTGTATTTTTGCACTTTGCTTTTCTTTTGGATTACACTCTTTGGTTTTTTTTGTCTTTTGTTTTGCCCTGTATATAGTGTATATAGTTTAAATAAACCTTTTTGATTCTTTTTCTACTTCCGCCTCACGCCTCTGCATTTGAGTCATCCCCCTGGTGGCCTAGTGGGGGTTTGCTGGATCATCACACCAACGAACCAGGTTCGAATCCCAGCAAAACCCTAACAGAAAGACTCCGTCATGACCGACTCAGCAGAGGCTGCTTCAACTGTCTACCCGGCCAACCTTCAGGGAATTATGGCAGCTTTGACACGCTTCGGAGCAACCATGGACGCTCATGGACGTATGCTCACCAGCCAACGTGAGGCCCTCGCTCGCCACGAGGAACTGCTTCAGCAAATTGGGAAAACCCTGGCACAGCTGACATCTCTGCCTGCATCTCCTGCTCCTGATCCAGTTCCTGCTCCTGATCCAGCTCCCACTCCTGCTCCAGTGCCTCCTGCAATGCTGCCTTCTTCACCTCGCGAACCCAGCCTTCCTGCACCACAGAGGTATGACGGCAAGCACAGTGAGTGCCGAGAGTTCCTTACCCAGTGTCAACTCACCTTTGAGCTTCAGCCTACCACCTACACTACGGATCGCCGCAAGATTGCCTTTGTGATCATCTTATTAGCTGGTAAGGCGCGAGCCTGGGCTACTGCTATCTGGCAAAGACAGGGACCTGAGTGCTTTGATTTCCAGCTGTTTTCTGAAGAGATGCTTCGGGTCTTCGATCAGGCAGACATCAGTACCGACGCAGCCCGAAAGCTCATGTCCATCCGGCAAGGAGGAAGCGTCGCAGATTACGCCATCTCGTTCCGAACACTCGCAGCAGTAAGTGGATGGAACGAGACTGCCCTGGTGTCAGCCTTCCACCATGGTCTGTCTGACCCCATCAAGGACGGTCTGGCCTCTATTGGATGCCCAAGTGACCTCGAAACCCTCATCTCACATGCTATTCGTCTGGACAACAGGATGAGAGAACGCCACCAAGCCTTGAGCCCCCCCAGCCTCCCTACCTCTACCTGGAGACCGTCTACCTCCTTCAGTGACTGTCCAGAACCCATGCAAGTGGGTCGTACTCACCTCTCCGCATCTGAGAGGGAGCGCAGAAGGAGAGACAAGTGCTGCATCTACTGTGGCAAGCCTGGTCACTTCCGAGCATCATGTCCCGAACTCTTGGGAAAAGGACCGCCCCGTCCAGCCGAGGGAGGGTTGTGACGGGGCCTACTCTCTCTCCCGGACTCCCTGGCCAAGGAATCTACATCCCGGTCTCCATCTCCTGGGGTGAGTCTGTCCACTCTTGTCAAGCTTTGATAGACTCAGGGGCGGCTGGGAACTTTATGGATATTCACTTCGCCCAAAGCATCAATATACCTACTGCACCTCTTGAAGTCCCTCTGTCTGTGTCTGCCCTCGATGGCCAAGCGTTAGGTGATGGAAGAGTCACTCAAGTTACTTCTCCAGTCTTCCTCCAGTCTCAAGGTCACAAGGAAGAAATATCCCTGCACCTGATTCCTTCACCTGAGTTCCCAGTTATTCTAGGCCTTCCTTGGCTTACTCGCCACAACCCTCGCATAGACTGGGTAACTAGCCAGGTTGTGGAATGGGGCCCTGCATGCCATGCCTCTTGTCTGCTCTCTAGCTCTCCTGTGTCTCCTGCCGAGCCCCCTGATCTCACCGAGTTATCTCAAGTTCCCACAGAGTACTGGGATCTCAAGGAGGTATTCAGCAAGAGCAGGGCCGCCGTTCTTCCTCCGCACCGGGCCTACGACTGTGCCATCGACTTGCTCCCTGGGACTACCCCTCCTCGTGGCAGACTGTTTTCACTCTCTCAGCCAGAACGCAAGGCCATGGAGGAATACCTCAAAGATGCCCTGGTCTCTGGGTTTATTCGACCCTCCACTTCACCTGCTGGAGCCGGCTTCTTCTTTGTCGGCAAGAAGGATGGGGGGCTCCGACCATGTATTGATTACAGGGGCCTGAATAAGATCACTGTGCGCAACCGATATCCCCTTCCGCTGATGTCCACAGCTTTCGACCTGCTCCAAGGCGCCACCGTCTTCACCAAGTTGGACCTACGGAACGCATACCACCTCATCCGTATCCGACAGGGAGACGAGTGGAAGACTGCCTTTAACACCCCGTCTGGGCACTACGAATACCAGGTGATGCCCTTCGGACTCACCAACGCACCAGCTGTTTTTCAGGCCCTAATCAACGACGTCTTAAGGGACATGATTAACCTATACGTTTTTGTCTACCTCGATGACATCCTTATCTTTTCCAAGACCGTGCAGGAGCACCGCCACCATGTCCGCCAGGTTCTCCAGAGGCTGCTACAGAACAATCTGTTCGCCAAGGCCCAGAAATGCGAATTTCATGTTCCCGAGGTCTCCTTTCTGGGATTTATTGTACGGACAGGCCAACTCCAAATGGACCCTGCCAAGACCCTGGCCGTCCGGGATTGGCCTACTCCCAAGTCCGTTAAGGAGGTTCAGCGGTTCTTAGGATTCGCTAACTTCTACCGCAAGTTCATCAGGAACTTCAGTTCTGTGGCAGCACCCATGTCAGACCTCACCAAAGGGACAGGTGGATCTTATGGCTGGTCTCCTCAGGCAGAAAAGGCGTTCAAAGACCTCAAGGACCGCTTCTGCACGGCACCCATTCTGGTTCTCCCGGACACCTCCCAACCATTCATCGTGGAGGTGGACGCCTCGGACAGTGGTGTCGGCGCGGTGCTCTCTCAACGTTCGGAAGGAAAGCTGAACCCCTGCGCTTACTTCTCCCACCGCCTGAGTCCTGCTGAGTCCCGGTACGATGTGGGGGATCGAGAACTGCTAGCGGTCAAACTGGCCCTTGAGGAGTGGAGGCACTGGCTGGAGGGAGCACAACATCCATTCCTGGTTTGGACTGACCACAAGAACCTGGAGTACCTCCAGCAAGCCAAGAGACTGAACCCTCGACAGGCTAGGTGGGCCCTGTTTTTCAGTCGATTTGACTTCACCCTCTCATACCGCCCCGGCTCCAAGAACACCAAACCTGACGCACTGTCCAGACTGTTCTCTGCCACTAACAGGGAGAATGAAGTCGGGCCTATTATCCCTGTGTCCCGGATTGTGGCCCCTGTCCGCTGGGGTATTGAGGAGGCTGTCCGACGAGCCCAACGCCAGGACCCCGGTCCTGGGACGGGGCCACCAGGCCTCTTGTACGTCCCACATCAAGCCCGGGCCAAGGTTCTCCAGTGGGGTCACTCTTCCCCTCTCACCGCCCACCCGGGAGCTCGGAGGACCCTGGACTTCCTGAAAAGACGCTTCTGGTGGCCTAACATGGAGCAGGAAGTAAGGTCATTTGTCCTGTCCTGTGAGGTTTGCACCAGAACCAAGAACCCACGACAGCGTCCCCAGGGTCTCCTGCATCCTCTGACCATTCCCCGGCGTCCCTGGTCCCACGTGGCAGTCGACTTTATCACGGGTCTCCCTGAGTCACAAGGTAACACGGTCATTTTGGTCTTAGTTGACAGATTCTCCAAGGCCTGCCGCTTCATACCACTGTGCAAACTCCCCTCTGCTCTTGAAACTGCGAAACTTTTGTTTAATCATGTCTTCCGAGTCTTTGGTCTTCCACAGGACATCGTCTCAGACCGAGGGCCCCAGTTCTCCTCCCGAGTGTGGCACGGGTTCTGCAAGGTCATCGGAGCCACTGCCAGCCTCTCCTCTGGGTTTCACCCACAGTCCAATGGTCAGACGGAGAGGCTCAACCAGGACCTGGAAACCACCCTGCGAGGCCTGGCTATGGATAACCCGACATCGTAGAGCACCTGGCTGCCATGGGCGGAGTACGCCCACAACACCCTGCAGTCATCGGCCACCAAGCTGTCGCCATTCCAGTGCCAATTCGGGTTCCAGCCACCTCTGTTCCCGGACCAGGAGGAGGACGCGGGGGTGCCCTCGGTCAACCAATATGTGAGACGGTGTCGCAAGACCTGGAGCAAGGTCAGGAAGACCCTCATACAGACCTCCAGAACCAACCAGACTCAGGCCAACCGCCATAGAAGACCTGCACACGCTTTCCGCCCTGGGCAGCGTGTTTGGCTGTCCACTAAGGACCTTCCACTGCGGGTGGAGAACCGCAAGCTTGCTCCTCGCTACATTGGCCCCTTCAAGGTGGTGCGCAGGGTGAACCCTGTCTCCTACCGGCTCCAGTTGCCCCGGACTCTGAGGATCAACCCCACTTTCCATGTTTCCCTGTTACGGCCCGTACTGACGTCTACGTATGCCCCTGCCCCTAGGAACCCCCCACCCCCCCGCATCTTCCAGGGGCAGACTGTGTTCACTGTGAATCGCCTGCTTGACTCCCGCCGGGTCCGCGGCGGGTTGCAATATCTGGTGGACTGGGAGGGCTATGGTCCTGAGGAGCGCTGCTGGGTTCCTGCTCGGGATGTCCTTGATAAAGAACTATGTCGGGACTTCCATTCGGCCCATCCGGATCGCCCTGGGAACGTCAGGAGACGCTCCTAGAGGGGGGGGTCCTGTTAGGACTAGGACTGTTTTGGCCTCTAGAGGCCGCTGTTATTTCCTTTTCATGTCGTGTTTATTTTGGCCTCTAGAGGCCGCCACTGTTCCTGTGTCTTGTGTTTGTGTTAATTGCCTAATTATCTTCACCTGTGTCCTTAATTAGTTTGTCTATTTATACCCCTGAGTTCAGTCCTCTTGTCACGGAGTCTTTGTGCTGTTATGTTTATCTCCAGTTTCCTTTGTACTGTGTTTTTTTGATCTTCTTAGCTTTTGTATTTTTGCACTTTGCTTTTCTTTTGGATTACACTCTTTGGTTTTTTTTGTCTTTTGTTTTGCCCTGTATATAGTGTATATAGTTTAAATAAACCTTTTTGATTCTTTTTCTACTTCCGCCTCACGCCTCTGCATTTGAGTCATCCCCCTGGTGGCCTAGTGGGGGTTTGCTGGATCATCACACCAACGAACCAGGTTCGAATCCCAGCAAAACCCTAACACAGATAGTGTGATTATAAATAACTCACTTCTATAACTGTGTCCTATAGAGTCACAAAGTACAACTATGTAACCAGGAAATTCATTATAGTTTTAACATGAAGTCTGTTTTGTTGAAGTTATAAACTGTTCGTTGATGGAGACTTGAGTGTAAAACTGTTCATGACAACTGCAGTCCTAAAGTTAGCAAGTCAACTGTAGTCCTCAGCCATAAATGTATTACTGTAAGAGTCCAGAGCGTCTTCCAAGTGCAACTTTCAACTGTCCACATGGGGCCATCCTTTACAGGAGCAATGTGATGAGACTCCAGCCAGAAGTAGGGCATCAGGATGGATCAGGCAGGTCCATGGAGTGGGAGAGGTCAGCATCATTGGTGTCTCAGGATCAATATGTAACTCAAAAGAGAGAGACAGACAGAGAGATAACAGGTTCTTCTCTTATGCTATCAAGCTCATCAACCAAGACCAAGATGTTTTCTGGGTTCTGGACCAATACTTACTCATGCTGTGTCATTTATCATGTATAATTAATTAAAATTATGTTGTATTAGACTATGAGTTGGCCTAGTGGTGAGTGTGTCCATCTCTTGTCCCGGAGATCACAAGTTCATCTTGTGGTCAGGTCACACCAAAGACCATTATCAAAATGATGCCTACTGCCATCTGGTGAGGCATGCCACAATACAGATGTGAGTAGGCAGTCAAACTCTTGTGGTTACCAGAAGACTAGCCCCCCACTGTAACCCCAATTATGTAATAGGCAAGAGTCCAAGGGCTATGAAAACGCCGATCGGGGCCACCCAATATGGCCAATCAGCATAGGGAAGCAATGGCCTCAAGGTTAGAGAAGCAGCTTTGGGACTAAAATGTTGTCAGTTTGATTCCCTGGACCAGCAGGAATGGCTGAAGTGCTTTGAAGCAAGGCACTTAACCTCCAACTGCTACCTACTGCTATGGGTATGTCAGGGTCCTGTTGTACGTCGCTCTGGATAAGAGCGTCTGCTAAATGCCTGAAATGTAATGCGCTAAGTGCATGGTTAGTCATGGGACAGGAGACTGCCTGGGAAGATCAGGTCCTGGCACAGGAGGGGCTCTGACTTTTTTGATATTGTATTAGACTAGTGCAATATTGGTACAATACTTGCTAAGGACACACTAACTTAAGTACCATTCATTCTATCCACATTGTATGTACATGTGTTGTAATCAATGAACTTGCAAGGTCTGATCTGTCTCTGTATTTTCACCTGTGACAGTGTTCCATGTGTGTCCACCAGTTTGTGGCCTATTCTGTTGTATGTTTCATGTTTACAGCAGCTATTATTCTAATGCATGTCTGTGCGTCTCTGATCACAGTGTATTCTGATTTGATTACATTGATAATACAACAAGTCAGTGAACAGGAAAGGGAGTCAAGTCAAGTCAGTTTATTTGTCTAGTGCTTTTAACAACAGACATCATTGCAAAGCAGTTAAGTTTAGCTAATTTAATGAGCTAATTTTATCCCTAATAAATTTATTTATCCCTGATGAGCAAGGGAGGAATGAAAAAAATCAAAATAAACACTCTGCTCTGGAAACTGCAATGCACTCTGGAAGGGGTAATTCATGACAAGCACAACTGCAGGATGATGGACAGCTGAAGCCAGATATGTACATTTCAGGGAGGTTGCCAAGCAGTAAGCAAAGATAAAGACAGAACAAATCGATAAAAATGCTTTGGCAGGAACCTAAGCTCAAGAGTGGCTGATATCTCATGTGATAGTCCTCCATTTCACATTACAGATTGCTCATAAACTTGTACTGTCAGTCTTTGGCACTAAAATCAAGGTTATCTGATAGAACCATAGGATTTCTCAGGTACACTCAAAAGGCCAATTAATACCTCTGCGTCAAATCTAAGCTGTAGGGTATGGCGTAGCTGTGTACTCCATGCCACAACTTCATGTGTACTTATCCGGAAATCTAACTACAGTGGTGCTTGAAAGTTTGTGAACCCTTTAGAATTTTCTATATTTCTGCATAAATATGGACGAAAACATCAGCAGATTTTCATACAAATCCTAAAAGTAGATAAAGAAAACCCAGTTAAACAAATAAGACAAAATTATTAGACTTTGTCATTTATTTATTGAGGAAAATGATCCAATATTACATATCTGTGAGTGGCAAAAGTACAGTATGTGAACCTCTAAGATTAGCAGTTAATTTGAAGGTGAAATTAGAGTCAGGTGTTTTCAATCAATGGGATGACAATCAGGTGTGAGTGGGCACCCTGTTTTATTTAAAGAACAGGGATCTATCAAAGTCTGATCTTCACAACACATGTTTGTGGAAGTGTATCATGGCACGAACAAAGGAGATTTCTGACGACCTCAGAAAAAGCGTTGTTGATGCTCATCACGCTGGAAAAGATTACAAAACCATCTCTAAAGAGTTTGGACTCCACCAATCCACAGTCAGACAGATTGTGTACAAATGGAGGAAATTCAAGACCATTGTTACCCTCCCCAGGAGTGGTCGACCAACAAAGATCACTCCAAGAGCAAGGCGTGTAATAGTCGGCGAGGTCACAAAGGACCCCAGGGTAACTTCTAAGCAACTGAAGGCCTCTCTCACATTGGCTAATGTTAACATTCATGAGTCCACCATCAGCAGAACACTGAACAACAATGGTGTGCATGGCAGGGTTGCAAGGAGAAAGCCACTGCTCTCCAAAAAGAACATTGCTGCTCGTCTGCAGTTTGCTAAAGATCACATGGACAAGCCAGAAGGCTATTAGAAAAATGTTTTGTGGAAGGATGAGACCAAAATAGAAATTTTTGGTTTAAATGAGAAGCATTATGTTTGGAGAAAGGAAAACACTGCATTCCAGCATAAGAACCTTATCCCATCTGTGAAACATGGTGCTAGTAGTATCATGGTTTGGGCCTGTTTTGCTGCATCTAGGCCAGGAAGGCTTGCCATCAATAATGGAACAATGAATTCTGAATTATACCAGCGAATTCTAAAGGAAAATGTCAAAACATCTGTCCATGAACTGAATCTCAAGAGAAGGTGAGTTATGCAGTAAGACAACGACCCTAAACACACAAGTTGTTCTATCAAAGAATGGTTAAAGAAGAATAAAGTTAATGTTTTGGAATGGCCAAGTCAAAGTCCTGACCTTAATCCAATGGAAATGTTGTGGAAGGACCTGAAGCAGGCAGTTCATGTGAGGAAACCCACCAACATCCCAGAGTTGAAGCTGTTCTGTATGGAGGAACGGGCTAAAATTCCTCCAAGCCGGTGTGCAGGACTGATCAACAGTTACCGGAAATGTTTAGTTGCAGTTATTGCTGCACAAGGGGCTCACACCAGATACTGAAAGCAAAGGTTAACATACTTTTGCCACTCACAGATATGTAATATTGGATCATTTTCCTCAATAAATAAATGACCAAGTACAACCCCGATTCCAAAAAAGTTGGGACAAAGTACAAACTGTAAATAAAAACGGAATGCAATGATGTGGAAGTTTCAAAATTCCATATTTTATTCAGAATAGAACATAGATGACATATCAAATGTTTAAACTGAGAAAATGTATCATTTAAAGAGAAAAATTAGGTGATTTTAAATTTCATGACAACACCACATCTCAAAAAAGTTGGGACAAGGCCATGTTTACCACTGTGAGACATCCCCTTTTCTCTTTGCAACAGTCTGTAAACGTCTGGGGACTGAGGAGACAAGTTGCTCAAGTTTAGGGATAGGAATGTTAACCCATTCTTGTCTAATGTAGGATTCTAGTTGCTCAACTGTCTTAGGTCTTTTTTGTCGTATCTTCTGTTTTATGATGTGCCAAATGTTTTCTATGGGTGAAAGATCTGGACTGCAGGCTGGCCAGTTCAGTACCCGGACCCTTCTTCTACGCAGCCATGATGCTGTAATTGATGCAGTATGTGGTTTGAAAGAGACGTCGTCTGGATGGGAGCATATGTTGCTCTAAAACCTGGATATACCTTTCAGCATTGATGGTGTCTTTCCAGATGTGTAAGCTGCCCATGCCACACGCACTAATGCAACCCATCAGAGATGCAGACTTCTGAACTGAGCGCTGATAACAACTTAGGTCGTCCTTCTCCTCTTTAGTCCGAATGACACGACGTCCCTGATTTCCATAAAGAACTTCAAATTTTGATTCGTCTGACCACAGAACAGTTTTCCACTTTGCCACAGTCCATTTTAAATGAGCCTTGGCCCAGAGAAGACATCTGCGCTTCTGGATGATGTTTAGATACAGCTTCTTCTTTGAACTATAGAGTTTTAGCTGGCAACGGCGGATGGCACGGTGAATTGTGTTCACAGATAATGTTCTCTGGAAATATTCCTGAGCCCATTTTGTGATTTCCAATACAGAATCATACCTGTATCAGTTTTTGAGATTTGTAAATTATTACATTCCGTTTTTATTTACAATTTGTACTTTGTCCCAACTTTTTTGGAATCGGGGTTGTATAATATTTTTGTCTTATTTATTTAACTGGGTTCTCTTTATCTACTTTTAGGACTTGTGTGAAAATCTGATGATGTTTTAGATCATATTTATGCAAAAATATAGAATATTCTTAAGGGTTCACAAACTTTCAAGCACCACTGTAAAGATTCAATGCAGATGTATAAATTAGTCTTTAGAATAATGGTTTCCTCGAGTTCTTCAGACAGTTCTGGGTTCCTTGCTTTTCCACTGTCGTTTCTCTGAATGGAAAAACATCTGTATAGGTTTTGCATGGGTTCTGCATAGAACCTTTAAGGTTTTAGAACCTTCAGGATTTGGTGGAAGCAGGGCAAAGCTATGCCCAGTCCTATATGTGCAGAAAAGTGATGCTGGATATTCTCAGCCAAAATGTGAACCATGTTGTGAGAAAATGCAGAGCTCTGAACCTCACGATGGCAGGAGATGCTGTGATAAGAAAATAATCAATGCCAGTGTGGTATAATGCAACTTCAACTGTTTTATTCCTCCTATACCACATTGATTTCCTGATGATTACAAGTTTTTATTTCATAAAGAAAGCCATGTATTTAGATGTACATTGTGCATATGCAAGCATATGTTTGGGACTCATCACTGGAGAGCTGCACGGACTCCCACCTGGTCTAATGGAGTGTTTCATACCCAGCTGCCAGATTCAATGGATGTCCTGCTCAGGGCTTCTTTTCTCAGATGAGTGTGTGTGTGTGTGTGTGTGTGTGTGTGTGTGTGTGTGTGTGTAATAAATGAGGCAAGAACAATGTGAACATTATCCTCAGCATGGTGTGTGTTGTTTGATGTTTGTGTGTGAGCGTACTGCCTCAGGACTGTGTGTTCAACTACTGTAAACACATACACACAAACACATCATAAAGTTCCGCCATCTGGATGAGAGATGTTTCTCCTAACTGGCCTTCCTACAGAAAGCAGACATTTTCTCTCTTGCTCGCACTCTTGTTCAGTCCTTCTGTTTTGTTCTTGTAAGCCTCCTTATTTTGGATATTTTCTCTTTTCAAGATCTCAGTTTCAAATCTCCATTTCTCTTCAAGCCCATGGACTCCCCTCACATCACCCTCACGAAGATGGGCCAGCATGACGAGCCCGAAGCCTTCGTCACTCTCTTTGAGCAAGCTGCCCAAGCATGGGGGTGGCCGATCGAGCAGCGCACGGCTCGCCTCCTCCTGATCCTGACAGGTGAGGCACAGCTCGCTGCGCAGCAGCTCCCTGCCAACAGCCGGCTCAACTATGCCAACCTCAAGAGGGCCATTTTGCAGCGAATCGGCCACTTCCCAGAACAACATCACCAGCAGTTTTGGCAGCTGACACTGGAGGAGGTCGGTCGACCATTCGCATTTGGCCAACAACTCCGGGACGCCTGCCGGCGGTGGCTGAGGGCAGAAGACTGTGACGCTGACTGGATCATCAGCCTGGTGGCACCAGAACAGTTCATCTCTCAGCTTCTGGAAGGAATGGCAGAATGGGTCCAGTGTCACCACCCGGTGTTGCTCCAGCGAGCCATTGAGTTGGCAGAGGACCATCTGGCGGCAGTTCCAACGACAGGCGGACGAGGCAAAGGCGCCTCTCCTCATTTCTCTTCTCTCCCCCTCTCTGTCTCCCCTCTCTCTCTCTCTCTCTCTCTCTCTCTCTCTCTCTCCTTCTCAGCCCATTCCCCCACCGTGGAGGCAGGGTCCAACTCCTCCCCAGCCAGCCCATCACACCCATGGTGTCTTCCCGTCTCTCTCTTCCATGTCTATGTCCTTCCTCCCTCAGGTGAGTGATGTTCTTAACACCAATGCAGAGGGAAAGCCTGGGCCAGTATGCTGATGCGGCGGGGAACCGGAGCATCTCCAGAATCAGGGCTCCACAAGGGAGGTGGAGGCCATGACCTGGATCCCCAATGCGCCAGAGACCACCCCCAATCGGGCTGGAATGTATCAAGGGGATACATATCACGCTTTGGTGGATTCTGGTTGTAATCACACCTCACTTCACCAGCACCTGGTGCAAGGTGAGGCATTGGGGAGAGCACAACCAGTGAAAGTGTTGTGTGTGCATGGGGATGTTCACAATTATCTCTTAGTGTCTGTCTGTATTCTATTCCGGGGCCAAATGCATAGAGTAAAGGCTGCAGTTAATCCTCGTCTCACCCACTCATTGATTTTGGGTACTGATTGGCCAGGGTTTAAAAACATAGTGGGTCCTACACTAGTAGGTCACGGGAAGATCCCGGTGTGACGTTGACTGGAGAAGCTGTCACAGAGCCGTCTACGTCAGCACTGCATCAGAGTGAGGAGCAGCCCGCTCCTCCTCCCTCTCTCAGGGATTCCCTTGGGGATTTCCCGTTAGAGCAGTCACGAGACGAGACTCTGCGGCATGCATTTGACCAAGTGAGAGTAATCGATGGTCAAACTCTTCAGCCAAGCGAGGCATTGGCCTTCCCTTATTTTGCTGTTATTAAACATAGATTGTACCAAGTGATGCAGGACACTCAAACTTGTGAACGAATAACTCAATTATTAATCCCAAAGAGCCATAGGAAATTCATATTCCATGCGGCTCACTTTAATCCTATGGCTGGACAGTTGGGGCAAGATAAAACACTAGCCCGAATAATGGCCCGGTTCTACTGGCCAGGGATTCACAGGGATGTCTGTCGGTGGTATGCAGCATGCCATGAATGCCAATTAGTAAATCCCACGGCCACTCCAAAAGTGCCTTTGCACCCTCTCCCTCTAATCGAGACCCCATTTGAGTGAATTGGGATGGATCTCGTCGGGCCATTAGATTGGTCAGCACAAAGATATCACTTTATTTTAGTTCTGGTGGACTATGCAACGCGATATCCGGAAGCAGTGCCTCTCTGCAATATCTCAGCACACAGTATTGCGGAAGCACTCTTCCGCTTTATCTCCTGGGTTGGGATTCCGAAAGAAATCCTGACAGACCAAGGCACTTTGATTATGTCATGCACATTGCGCGAACTGTATGGGTTACTGAGGATTAAGCCTATCCTCACCAGTGTCTATCACCCACAAATGGATGGCTTAGTGGAGCGTTTTAACCAAATCCTCAAAAACCTAATCAGGAAATTCATAAGTGAAGATCCACATAAGTGGGATAAGTGGCTTGAGCCCCTGTTATTCGCAGTACAAGAGGTCCCGCAAGCCTCCACGGGGTTTTCTCCATTTGAATTATTATATGGGCGTAAGCTGCATGGCATTCTGGATGGGCTATGGGAAAACTGGGAGGAGGGACCTTCACCTAGCAAAAATGGAATTCAGTACATTCTTGACCTGCACGCAAAACTCCACACCCTCATGCACCTAACCCAGGAGAATTTGTGGCAGGCACAAGAACATCAAATCTGGCTGTATGACAGGGGCACGCACCTTAGAGAGTTCACGCCGGGAGACAAAGTGCTCGTATTATTGCCCACATTGAGCTCCAAATTAATCATCAAGTGGCAAGGGCCCTTCAAGATCACACGGCGAGTCAGGGACATCGACTATGAGGTGAGGCGAATGTATGGGGTGGGGCATTGCAAATCTACCACCGCAACCTTTTAAAACACTGGAATGAGGGGGTCCCTGTGGCATTGGTGTCGGTAGTCCTGGAGAAGGTGGAGCTGGGGCCAGAGGTAAAAAAAGGTAACATCTCGAACCACTCTGGTCCTTTGTAGAGACCACCTCTCACCGGCCCAACTCACAGAGGTGGCCAAATTGCAAAAGGAAATTTCCAACATGTTCTCGCCCCTTCCTGGTCATACCCACCTCATAGAAAACCACATCGAGACACCCCCAGGGGTGGTAGTGCTTAGCCACCCTTACCACTTGTCCGAACACAAGAAAAAGGTGGTTCGGGACGAACTCAAGGCCATGCTTGAAATGGGCATAATCAAGGAGTCCCACAGTGACTGGAGCAGCCCAGTGGTCCTGGTTCCCAAGACCGACTGGTCGGTCTGGTTCTGTGTGGACTATAGAAAGGTCAATGTGGTGTCTAAATTTGATGCATACCCAATGCCTTGCATTGATAAGTTGCTTGATTGGTTAGGCGCTGCTCGCTTTTATTTGACACTGGATCTATCCAAGGGATACTGGCAGATCCCCTTGACTCCCCTATCCTGAGAGAAAACGGCCTTTTCCACACTGTTTAGATTACACCAATTTGTCATGCTCCCTTTTGGGTTATTTGGGGTGCCCGCTCGTTCCAGTGGCTTATGGACAGGGTCCTCTGCTCTCACGCTGCCTCTGCAACCATATATCTGGATGATATAATAATCTACAGCCATGATTGGCCGTGGCACTTGGAACACCTGAGGGCAGTTCTAAAGTCGCTGAGGCGTGTGGGCCTCACAGCTAACCCAAAAAAGTGTGCAATTGGGTGGGTGGAAGTACAGTATCTGGGGTTCCACTTGGGTCATGGGCAGGTGCATCCCCAAATTAACAAGACTGCAGCAATTGCGGTCTGCCCGAGGCCCAAGACCAAAAAGGAGGTGAGACGGTTCCTGGGGCTGGCTGGCTATTATCGTAGGTTTATACCTAATTATTTGGATGTCACCAACCCGTTAACCAACCTCACTAAAAAGGGGGCTCCAGACCCGGTCCAGTGGATGGAGCAGTGCCAATAGGCTTTCTCTGAGGTAAAAGTTGCACTGTGTGGGGGGCCACTTTTGCTCTCCCCTGACTTCTCTCTCCCCTTTATTTTACAGATTGACACATCGGACAGAGGGCTGGGGGCCATTTTGTCCCAGAAGGTGGAGGGTGAGGAGTGCCCTATGCTGTACATCAGCCATAAATTCTCGATGCATGAAAGCAACTAAAGCACCATCGAGAAAGAGTGTCTTCCCATCAAGTGAGCAGTCCTCGCCCTCTGATACTACCTGCTGGGGCACCCTTTCACTCTCTGTTTGGACCACGCCCCCCCCTCCAGTGGCTCCACCGCATGAAGGATGCCAATGTGTGGATCACCCATTGGTATCTTGCCCTCCAGCTGTTTAAGTTCGAGGTGGTCCACAGGTCGGGGGCACAGATGGTGGTGGTGGACTTCCTGTCCCATTGGGGGGGAGTCAGCTTCAGGCCGGGCAGCTCCCCAACCTGAGTCGGGCAGTGGGGGTATGTGGCAATGGGGGCATGGCCAAGCAGCAGTTTGTGAATGGAGGGAGGGGGCGGGGAAGGTAAGTGGCTAAGTCATTACACCTGCTGTCAATTAATGTGTACAGGTGTGTGTGTTTGTTACAGGGACAGAGCATAAAAGGAGGGGAGAGCAGAGAAGAGGAACTCTCTCCCGACCAGAATGCATGTGTGTGTATGAGAGAGTAAGCTGAAAAGCTATATGTATGTACAAAATAAAGTTTCTGAGAACTTCAGTTCCTGCCTGCCGTGCTTCTATACTCCACCCCCATCAGGGATTCGTGACATCGCCTTACGGGCAAGGTCTTAGATTGGGCTACCAGAGTTTGGCCCATTGTCCAGTTCGACACTTACGACAATTTCATTGAAGAATTCAATACTGTTTTCAA
Organism: Neoarius graeffei; assembly: GCF_027579695.1. Classification (NCBI taxonomy): domain Eukaryota; kingdom Metazoa; phylum Chordata; class Actinopteri; order Siluriformes; family Ariidae; genus Neoarius; species Neoarius graeffei. Next base: position 87,968,889 of record NC_083577.1, read on the forward strand.
TCATGCCAATGAGGGTCACTCTCAAGGGGAATTACTCACTCGTTTACATCAGGGTAATCACATAGTGTTGGACTATGCCTTGGAATTTTGCTCCCTTGTGGCTGGGAGTGGTTGGAATGAGCCGGCATTACTAGTAACATTTCACAACGGTTTGAACCCTGACATACTAGTGGAGATGGCATGCAAGGACAACAGTTTTTCCCTAGAGAGGCTGATTTCCCTCACCATTTGCCTGGACCAACTGAAGCATGGAAGTCTGCATAGATCCTCTATGGCTCCAGCTGCTGCAATGGCTCCTCGTCGCCCATGTCCACCACTGACCCAGACTCCTAAGAAACTCCCAGAAACTTCCGAGCCCATGCAGTGTGACTCCTTCCATTTGTCTGCAGAGGAGAGGCAATAATGTCTCCACAAAGGACTGTCTTTTTATTGCGGAGCTACGGGTCACCTCCTACATGACTGTCAAATCCGCCGATACAGCACTTTGGCACCAACCCCGGGAAAGCTAATGTGGTGAGTGCACCCACTAAGGGGTTGGTCTCCAAGTCCTTCCTCCTGCCTGTGATAGTTAACTGCCCCCCGTCTGTCTGTGTGTTTTCAGCACTCATTGATTCCAGAGCTGAGGGGGATTTTATCTACGCCGAGCTGGTGGAGCAACTCCAGATTCCTGTGGAGCCACTGGAGTCACCACTGAGACTGACGGCTGTCGATGGGGACCTGGTTGGAGAGGGATTTGTTACCTGGGTCATGAAACCCATTAATATGACTGTCAGTGCTTTGCATTCTAAAAAGATTCGGTTTTTTGTGTTAAACACTTGTGAGTATGCTATTATTTTAGGTTTGTCTTGGCTCAGAAAACATAACCCCATCATATCCTGGTCTGACAAGGAAATACTCTCATGGTCCAGTTACTGTTATGATCATTGTCTCACGCTTCCCACAGCTCTGGTGTCGTCTACCAATATAGAAAGCCCCAATGACAATGTCATAGTTTCCATGCCCCCCGAATACAGTGATTTGCTAGAAGTGTTTCGTAAAAAGAATGCTACCAAACTTCCCCCTCATAGAGAATATGACTCTTCTATGGAGTTATTAGATGCTGCGGTCCCACCTAAATCTAGGGTTTACCCCACTTACTCAAGCAGAGGAGAGAGCTATGGAGGAGTATATTCAGGAGACCTTACAACAGGGTTTCATCCATCCTTCTACTTCCCCCGCCACTGCAGAGTTCTTTTTTGTCAGCAAGAAAGACGGGGGACTTAGGCCCTGCATTGACTATCATGGGTTAAATCAAGTCACAAAACTGTATTCCTACTCATTGCCCTTAGTTCCCGTAGTGCTAGAACAACTTCGTGGAGCACATATCTTTACAAAATTTGATTTAAGAAGTGCTTATAACCTAGTCCGTATAAAGGAAGGTGACGAATGGAAAACAGCATTTCTCACCACTAGGGGCTCTAAGAGTATTTTGTAATGCCCTTTAGGTTGCACAATGCCCCATCCATATTTCAGGCTTTCATTAATGATGTACTCTGGGACATGCTTGGCAAATATGTCATTGCATACATCGACGATATTTCGATCTACACCCCGAATCTTGAAACCCATATCTGTCATGTCCGTTCCATCCTCACACATCTGCTCGAGAATCAGTTGTTCATTAAAGGAGAGAAGTGTGAGTTTCATCTCCCTTCTACCTCCTTCTTAGGTTATGTCATCAGTCCAGAAGGTGTCGTTATGGATGATGATAAAGTGAGACCCGTAACAACTTGGCCCATCCCTACATCCATAAAAGAGCTCCAACGATTTCTTGGGTTTGCTAATTTCTACCATCGATTCATTCAGAACTTCAGCAGTCTCATAGCTCCCCTTACCATCTTATTGAAGGGAAAGACCAAAAGACTCTTTTGGAACCCCCGGGCACAGGAGGTGTTCGAAGCCTTCAAGGTAGCCTTCACCTCTGCCCCCATCCTGAAGCATCCTGATCCCACTCAGCCTTTCATGGTGGAGGTGGATGCCTCTGAGGTAGGCACTGGGGCAGTGCTGTCCCAGCGCATAGGTGACCCCCATAAACTACATCCCATCGCCTTCTACTCCCACAAACTGACCCCTGCTGAATGTAATTACAGTATCAGGGATAGAGAATTGCTGGCTATGAAATTAGCTTTCGAAGAGTGGCGCCATTGGCTAGAGGGAGTGACGCATCCCTTCCTCATATTAACAAATCATAAAAACCTAGAATATTTATGGTCAGCTAAACGGCTCAACCCTCATCAGGCCCAGTGGTCCCTCTTCTTTTCCCAGCTCAACTTTTTCATCTCTTATCACCCAAGTTCCCATAATACTAAAGCAGAAGCTCTATCTTGCATATATCCCAGCCCTGAAGCCTCCTTGGAGACAGTCAATGTACAACCCCGATTCCAAAAAAGTTGGGACAAAGTACAAATTGTAAATAAAAACGGAATGCAATGATGTGGAAGTTTCAAAATTCCATATTTTATTCAGAATAGAACATAGATGACATATCAAATGTTTAAACTGAGAAAATGTATCATTTAAAGAGAAAAATTAGGTGATTTTAAATTTCATGACAACAACACATCTGAAAAAAGTTGGGACAAGGCCATGTTTACCACTGTGAGACATTCCCTTTTCTCTTTACATCAGTCTGTAAACGTCTGGGGACTGAGGAGACAAGTTGCTCAAGTTTAGGGATAGGAATGTTAACCCATTCTTGTCTAATGTAGGATTCTAGTTGCTCAAGTGTCTTAGGTCTTTTTTGTCGTATCCAGGGGCGATTCTAGCATCTGATCTTTGGGGGTGCTTAGCCCCCAGAGCTGACAGAGGCACCTGGCTTGAACGACAGTGTTTCCACGTTTATTCCACATTTAGACAGACTTAACTAGACAAGAAGACTAGACTAGCAATTCTGCAATGTTTTAACAGAAGCTGACCCAATAAACTATGATATCTACACATTTACAACCACTGACACAAATATTTATGTTATATTTTTAACAAGACCTACTACTGCATTTGTAATGTTGGAGCTATTCATTTTTGAACAGTGGTAATTGTTAATTAATGTGTTGTTGTGTATTGTGTAATAATAGTGTGTATTATTATGATTTTGCATTAGTAAACGCTATGTTACATTAAATAAAATTGACTAACACACGGTGGTCTAGCACCGTAGCACTTGTACAGCTCTGCACAAAAGTATCTCGATATGGATGATAAATGTCGTTTTTATCATTCTGTTCATAGACCAGGGAACATCAATATTGCATTATGCATATTATTGTGTTGTGTTTAACAATTGTAACTCCAGTCCGTACCTTCACATCTCGCTATGCCAGTAATACTCAGGTGCTACTTTGAGTTCCTCATCGGCGTGGAATCCAGTTAAAAAAAACACCATGTCGTAGCAAGCACTTGCACGGACAGGCAACCCGATCAGAGGGGACGCAAGGAGGAGAGGTATTTTACTGGTCATAGACTATCACGTAACAGGTGAATTCAAGAACACACACATGCACACATTCATTGCGCAGTGCACAAGGGCACTTATTTCTGAAAATTACGTCCAAAAGCAGTGTTTTTGAGGGTGCTGAGCTAGGGGGTGCTCAGCTCGTTTTGGGGGGTGCTTGAGCACCCCCAAAAATAGGCTAAACACGCCCCTGGTCGTATCTTCCGTTTTATGATGTGCCAAATGTTTTCTATGGGTGAAAGATCTGGACTGCAGGCTGGCCAGTTCAGTACCCAGACCCTTCTTCTATGCAGCCATGATGCTGTAATTGATGCAGTATGTGGTTTGGCATTGTCATGTTGGAAAATGCAAGGTCTTCCCTGAAAGAGACGTCGTCTGGATGGGAGCATATGTTGCTCTAGAACCTGGATATACCTTTCAGCATTGATGGTGTCTTTCCAGATGTGTAAGCTGCCCATGCCACACACACTAATGCAACCCCATACCATCAGAGATGCAGGCTTCTGAACTGAGCGCTAATAACAACTTGGGTCGTCCTTCTCCTCTTCAGTCCGAATGACACGACGTCCCTGATTTCCATAAAGAACTTCAAATTTTGATTCATCTGACCACAGAACAGTTTTCCACTTTGCCACAGTCCATTTTAAATGAGCCTTGGCCCAAAGAAGACGTCTGCACTTCTCGATGATGCTTAGATATGGCTTCTTCTTTGAACTATAGAGTTTTAGCTGGCAACGGCGGATGGCACGGTGAATTGTGTTCACAGATAATGTTCTCTGGAAATATTCCTGAGCCCATTTTGTGATTTCCAATACAGAAGCATGCCTGTATGTGATGCAGTGCCGTCTAAGGGCCCGAAGATCACGGGCACCCAGTATGGTTTTCCAGCCTTGACCCTTATGCACAGAGATTCTTCCAGATTCTCTGAATCTTTTGATGATATTATGCACTGTAGATGATGATATGTTCAAACTCTTTGCAATTTTACACTGTTGAACTCCTTTCTGATATTGCACCACTATTTGTCGGCGCAGAATTAGGGGGATTGGTGATCCTCTTCCCATCTTTACTTCTGAGAGCTGCTGCCACTCCAAGATGCTCTTTTTATACCCAGTCATGTTAATGACCTATTGCCAATTGACCTAATGAGTTGCAATTTGGTCCTCCAGCTGTTCCTTTTTTGTACCTTTAACTTTTCCAGCCTCTTATTGCCCCTGTCCCAACTTTTTTGAGATGTGTTGCTGTCATGAAATTTCAAATGAGCCAATATTTGGCATGAAATTTCAAAATGTCTCACTTTCGACATTTCATATGTTGTCTATGTTCTATTGTGAATACAATATCAGTTTTTTGAGATTTGTAAATTATTGCATTCCATTTTGATTTACAATTTGTACTTTGTCCCAATTTTTTTGGAATCGGGGTTGTACTACCCCCATCCGTTTTAGTCGCCCCATTAGATGGGAAATAGATTAAGCGATCAACCGAGAACTATCTGTCACTCCTGTCCCAAAGTCCTGTCCTGTAGGAAGTAAATATGTACCCACTCAATGCAGGGATAAGTTAATTACCTGGGCCCATTCCTCTCTGTCATCTGGCCATCCTGGTGAGGCACGTACACACCAGTTATTATCTGGCAGATATTGGTGGGAGAATATATTATCCAATATCCATAGGATTGTCTCCTCGTGCACCACCTGTTCTAAATGTAAAACACCCAAAACCCTCCCTGCCAGTAAACTCATGCCCTTGCCTGTCCCTTCTCGTCCATGGTCACATGTAGTGGTAGACTTTGTCACTGGCCTGCCCCCCTCACAGAATTACATGGTCATTCTGACCATTGTAGACAGGTTCTCGCGTGGAGTTAGATTTGTTCCCTTCGTTAGCCTACCCACTGCCTTTCAGACAGCTGAAACCCTTTTTAATCATGTGTTTCATCTATTTGGTATCCCAGAAGATATTGTGTCCAATCATGGGCCCCAATTCACCTCACATGTCTGGTCTGCTTTCTTTGAGAGACTGGGGGTTAACGTCAGCCTCACTTCCAGTTACCACCCCCAGTCTAATGGTGAATGTGAGAGGGTTAACCAGGAACTGGGAAAGTATTTGAGGCTATACTGTCATGAAAACCCAGCCGATTGGTCGGACTATTTGCCCTGGGCCGAAATAGCCCAAAACTCATTAATCAGCTCTACTACAGGCCTTACACCCTTTCAATGCATGCTGGGTTACCAACCCCCCTTAATGCCATGGTCGGCCACACCCTCTGACAACCTGGCCATGGACAATTGGATGCAATGGAGCAAGCAGTTCTGGGAACAGAACCATCAGCAGATCGAGAACGCCCTCTGCCGACACAAGAGGATGTTGGATTGCCACAGAAGGGACACCCCTACCTTACTCCCTGGGGACCGAGTGTGGCTGTCGACCAGGGACTTCAGGTTTCCTGAGGGAGGTAGAAAGTTCTCACCCAAATACATAGGACAGTTCAAAATTCTCCAGCGAATCAATGAAGTTACATACAAATTGGATCTGCCTGTGCATTTCAGTGTTTCTAACTCCTTTCATTCATCTCTCTTGAAACCTGTTGTCCCAGGTCCATTGGACGAGGCCACACCCAATGTCACACCCCCACCTCCAGTGGATGTAGAAGGTACCCCGGTGTATGCTGTCCACCGGTTGCTAGACTCCAGAAAGAGAGGAGGGACTCTGCAGTACCTTGTGGATTGGGAGGGCTATGGGCCCAAGGAGCATAGCTGGGTTCCGCACGAGATATCCTGGATCCAGGGTTGGTGGAGGAGTTCCATCAGCACCATCCAGAGAAGCCCATGCCTTGGCCTAGGGGCTGTCCCAGGCGCCATGGGTCGAGCCCTCCCAGCAGTCTGCGCAGCAATGGTCCCAGAGGTCGTCTGCGGTGACAACCCTCTGTCCAGCACCATGGCAGTTCTGATGGCTTGCACAGGAGTGTTCCCAGCAGCGTGGGTGGTGGCCATTGTTCGGTTCTTCCTGATTTTCCCACCGAACGGGGCATCAAAAGAGCACACTGGAAGGTTATAACTCGTCTTTGGTTTATTTTATTTTATTTTTGTCCACAATTTGCTTCAGTAGCTGTACATGCAACAGTATTTGGCAGTACAGTACATTAGTGGCAGTACAGCAGCAGCGTTTGGCAGGTTATAAACCGGTGCCGTGTAGCTCTCTTGACAAGGTGGCAATACCGACTTTGTGCACACTCCAACTTTTATACATTCTAAATTTCATTGGATACAAACCAGCCTATGAGGATTTACCAGCTCCAAACACTTTAACAAGGTAAGTAAGAAAGTCCTCTCCACTCATTGCATCCAATTGCTTTAATTGATTGCCCAACTTGACTCCTCCTACTCACTAGTGACTTAAACGCAACACCTCCCACTTGACCGACTAATCAAAAAATGATTCAAGGAGGTCACAGCCAAACCCATTATACATCACAATACATTTTTTTTTTTAAATATACTTTTTTTTTTGACACAGTTAATAACAGTTTTTTTTCACTATTCTCCGCCCTTGTACAATCCACGTCCTTTTTCTGGTGCGTAATAGAGTGGCAGCAACACTTTCATGATTCTCATCATGCGCTTCTCTTGCCACCAGGGTCGCGATCCAGGATTTAAAGGGGAGGAGAGGAACAGCTGCTCCATCTACAGTCCAGGACTGGATTCTGCCTCCACAGAGGAGGAGTCCTGACTTCTTGTCCTTGTACACAACCAAGCGGTTCAATGTCGAGTCCAGAAACTGACTGCCATTTTGGACTGCAAGGACCAGGTCTTGGAAGGCTTGTGCCCTTTCTTCAGCAGACAATGCAGGGCGAGTTACCTCCCACTTTGGATGCACAGAGACCTGGCATTTTCCCAGCCAAACTTTTGCAGCTCGTCGCATCCATGCTATTGCAGCGCACAATCTGGACAGAGAACTGAAGCGCTCGGGATTGACAAGGCACACCAGCCCAATTCCCCAGGGTCTTTGTCTGTCTGCAGATACTGTACTTGATACATGTTGTGGAGGCGATCCATCTTTGGCTCCTTCATCCTTGATGTCAGGGTGTTCTGTGGTGTTGGACTCAGTTTTCACTTTTGACTGGGCCCGAGTAGCCACTGCCGAAAAGGCCTTTCGCTGCAATTTTCCCACAACTTCAGCAGCAGAAGATATGATTTCATTGACCATCTTCATTGGCCATTCTGATTCAGGCAATTGCAAGAATTTGGGGCCTTGTTGCCATTCTGAGCCTTCATCGAGTTCCTCAGGAGTTGCACCTCTGGTAAGTATATCAGCGATATTTCGGTTGCCTTCAATCCATCTCCAGTCCTCCACTTGAGTATCCTTCTGGATCTCACCAATTCGGTTAGCGAAGAAGGTCTGGTAACCGTAGCTGTCTTTCTGTATGGCTGCCAGGATTGTCTGGCTGTCCACAAAGTGAATCCAGCACCTGACTTTTATATAGCAATGCTTTTCAAAGTACTTCTTAAGACGAGTAGCAAAACCCGCACCACATAGTTCCGCCTTTATCACATCTCCCTTTTGATCAAGGGGTGTCAGCTTCATTTTTGACTCTACTAAGGTCACTATGACTTCTCCATTAGTCTCCCACCAGAGAAAGAGTACAGCTCCGTATGAGGACTCGCTTCCATCAGAGAATGTTATTTCCATCGGTGGGCCCAAGGCATCAGGTGGTGTAAGGCTCCTATTAAACCTAATCTGGCCCAGTCTCACATATTCTTCAAAAAGGTTTACTGCAGCATCTCGAAGCTTGGGCGAAAGTGGGACATCCCACATGTCCTGGTTGTTCTTACCAGCCTCCTGGAATGACTCCCTAACCAACATCACTCCCTTCTGCTTTGCTGGTGAGGCAAGACCAATTGGGTCATAGAACCCAGCAATCTGACTAAGGAGTATACATCGAGTCAGGGGGTTGGGCGTTTCTTCCCTGACTTCATCCATATGCAGATTGAGTCCAGTCCTCATTTTTCCCCTTTTCTTTGAAAAGTTAACAGATGTGAGAAGCCGAAGTTGGTCTGTTCCGGGTTCGTAGCCAACGCCAAGTGCTTTGTTCTCACTATCGGACATTTGATTAGGCAGTACTAGTGTCTTGGGTGCAGCACCATCTTCACTGGGACCAGAAAGATCTTCACTCCTCCCACTTTGATGAGACAGGACCCAAGGCTTAAGGAAGAAGCCTCCTGCTTCCAGAATTTCCTCCACTCCTTTAATGATCCTCTTCAAAGTCTCGAGATTATTGTGGGAGGTTAGAATATCATCCACATAACTGTCCTCAGTTAGGACTCGCCGTTCTTCAGCCATGTTAGCGAACTGAGGAAGGCTGGCCATTTCCTTCATGGCAACTTGGGCGATACAACCCGCAGGTTTGTCGCCAATATTGACCCTAACGACTGCATACTCCTCAATGTCATCTTCTGGGTTGTCTCTCCATAGAAAACGATGGAGGTGGACTTCATTGTCTTTAAGCCACACTGAGTTATACATTTTCTTAACATCACCCAGTGCAGCATAACGTCCACTTCTGAACCGCAAAAGGACTCCCCTAATGGGGTTGAGGACATCAGGGCCTTTGTGAAGGAGATCGTTAAGACTTATGCCATGGAACTCCTGACTGCTATTCCAAACAATTCTTACAGGGGTTGAAGAAGAATGAGGGTTAGGGGCGACGAGATGGCTAATATACCATTTGGGCCCCTTCCAAACATTAATTTCTTCCTGTGAAAGTTTCACAGCAGCTCCTCTGGAGACCATTTCATTGATTTGGTCCCGGTATGCAGACTTCCATGCAGGCTCCTTTTCCAAACGTTTCTCCATATTTTTAAATGTTGCCTCCACTGCTTGCCGATTGTCTGGAAGCATTGTAAGATCTCCTTTCCAGGGATATGCAGCATCTCAATGAGGAGAATTACTGTGTTTGTCTGCCAGCATGTAAGTAAGGCAGTCTTTAATTTTTTCAAGATCCCGCTCTTCCTTAAGGGTCATTTCTTTTCCTCCTGGGGGCCACGTGCCACACTTACAGCCACCACACTGAGGACTGCAGGCCGCTCCTATGCTGTCCCACTTAAACCATTCAAGGACTTCCTTGTTGGACGTTGCTGTGCTCCAGGCTTGGGCATTTCCCTGCTGGGGTATGATTGTCTCTGTGTATACAGCTGAGGCTGACCTCATACTCCTAGCAAGGTGGGTGTCAGAGCGGTGCACAGTCAAGTCCACCCTCTCAATAAGGTTGGGATGGGTTCCTCCGACGGTCTTACCCAATGGACCGTCCCAGAGTACTAGGTCCCCCACAATGTTGATTGGCTGGGGAACAAGTCGACCTTCTCGGTGACTGATCAATAGGTCTATCTTTGTGGGACGGACCAATTCGTCCCTTGACATATTTGGAAAGAACTCTTGCAGCCGCTCAGGAGATACAGCATAAGTTACCTCTGCAATGCTCTCAAGGCCATAGCAAAGGATCTTGTGCACTGCAACTTTTCCTTTGGAAGTTTTCACTTTCAGCCGCAGGAAGTAACGTTTGGTCAGGACAGTCCTCTTCATGTCCCCAACTCCATGGACTATAAGTTTAATGTTTTCACCACACAGTCCAAGGCGATCAGCCGCCACATGGGTGATGTAATTTGTGTCGGAGGCAAGGTCAATCAAGGTGCCGATTAAACAGCCGGAGTTTGTGGTGACCTCCAGTAGCATCATCACCACTGGATGTTCTTTTGCCCCATCTCTGTACTCTGTGCAAGCAGTTGATGATGCCTTATTTGAGAACGCCTTCTTGTACTTTTCCCGCAGGTCCGGAGTGAGCTCAGCTAGGAACACCTCCTGTTGAATGGTTAGGCCCAGGGGTACCTTCCCTCTGTTTCTTGTGCCACTTTGCCCTTCACTGCTACCGTCCCTTTTAGCAGTTGGTGGCTTAGAACACAGCAGGTAGTTGTGGTCCGAACCCCCTTCCTTCCGACAGTCTACCTTTGGGCAGAGAAATCTGGGCGTACATCCTTTCCCATCCTTGGGGTGAGACCGTAAACACTTAGTGCACAACCCCATTTTTTTCACATGGGCCATTTTACTTGAAAAGTTTTGTTCTCTGAACACTTTGCAAGAAAACAGCTTGCCGGCATGGGAGTTATCATCACAGACAGGACAGCTTAGCTGATCATCCTTTTGACCTGCCGTAGACTTGGTGAAAGACTTCTGGACTGTTTTATTTGAGTGGCCTGTGAGACCTCCAGGGCCTTTTTCTGCTGGACTCTGCTCCAACTGATCCAATTCTTCCAAAATTTCTTCCTGCTTTTTTAGGAATTCCAGGAGAGAATCAAAGTGATTTAGTGGAGAGAAATGATTTGCAGGGTCAATTTTATACACTATCCACTCCTTCTTAAGAGAACTGGGCAGCTTGCTTTCTAGGGATTGAGCAACAATGCGTTTTTTTACAGCATCCTCTTCGCCCAGGATCTGGAGGCTGCACAGCGCTCTTTCCACAGCCTGAATGAGCTCGATTGTTTTCCTCGGGTTGTTTCCTTTGATGGGGGGCAGAGACTGGACCTCGTTGATGATGAGCAAAACTATCTTTGCCTTGTTCCCATATTTATTATCCAGCAATTTAAACACATCTTTAGTTGATCCACAACTGGTTAGGACAAGCTCCTTTTTGACCTTCTCATCTAAACTGTTTAATAGGTGGAATTTTGCAATGCAGTCCACACCTTCTGGGTTGCCCAATTCCTGCAAGTCCTCCCACTCAGACTTCCAGCGATAATAGTCCCTCATCTCACCAGAGAATGTGGGCAATCGTGCTCGTTGAAGGCTGATTTGGGGCTTGGAATTACTGTCTACTTGAGCTGGTCTTGGGCTACTTTGCCGGAAAGGTGGCTGAGTGTTTATAATTGACACCCCGACATTCATACGGGGCTTCATCTTTGTGTCAACCGACAGGTCAGGGAGGGAGAGGAAGGAAGGATCCTTTATTCGATCAGCAGCGATGTCTCCATCCACTCCTTTTCTTCCTCCACTCCTCAGCTCTTCTGCTTCGTCTTCCTCCAACTTGTCACACAATACCAGGACTCACTTTTTCAGTCCACCATAACACATTTGCAGGTCCAAGGACTTTGGTCCTGGAATCAGCTCTTCCCACTCCATCAGCATGTGTCCAAGCTCCACAATCTCACGGTCCAGGACTCTGTTCCTCAGTCTGCGGTCCTTGAACGAGTCTTGAGAACTGATTTCCTCCTCCTCGGCTTGTGTGACAGGAGACTCAGCCACTCTGGCTTGTTTAAAAAATGCCTCCTCAGCATAATTATTCCAGAAAGTCTCTTGAGTGGTCCTTTTAACTTCCAGGAAGCGATTTTCACACTCCTGGGTCTTTTTCTCAATCTCATTTGCGCATGCTTCAGCCTCTTCACCAGGGGTTTCCCGTAGAACTTCTACATACTCATACCCCGCGTCAGTGACTTTTGAGAAGTCAGCTTTGAAACTTTTCCATTCTTTAATAATTTCAGTTGACTCCAATAGTCCTGGCTTGGTGAGTGCGTTGGCCCTCTTGGTGAATACTGCTTGTGCTTTTGAATGTGCACTTTTAAATTTATCCAAGTCTGCCATTTTACTTGAACTCCTTTTATGTTGACCGTGGAGCTAACTGTTGCCACCAATGGGCCTTTAGAACTCCTTTATCCTCGTCAATGGGCTATGCAGTCAGTGGCAGGGCTGGACAATGGTGCAGGCAGGCACAGGAGTGACAGGCTGGCTATTCCACAAGCAAATAATTGAGTCCTTTTTGAATCAGTCCCAGGGATTAATTTGCTGCACTTCCTCTGGTGCAGTGGGCGTCGGTTTATAACTGTTCGGTTCTTCCTGATTTTCCCACCGAACGGGGCATCAAAAGAGCACACTGGAAGGTTATAACTCGTCTTTGGTTTATTTTATTTTATTTTTGTCCACAATTTGCTTCAGTAGCTGTACATGCAACAGTATTTGGCAGTACAGTACATTAGTGGCAGTACAGCAGCAGCGTTTGGCAGGTTATAAACCGGTGCCGTGTAGCTCTCTTGACAAGGTGGCAATACCGACTTTGTGCACACTCCAACTTTTATACATTCTAAATTTCACTGGATACAAACCAGCCTATGAGGATTTACCAGCTCCAAACACTTTAACAAGGTAAGTAAGAAAGTCCTCTCCACTCATTGCATCCAATTGCTTTAACTGATTGCCCAACTTGACTCCTCCTACTCACTAGTGACTTAAACGCAACAGTCATTGTGGTCGCTCTCGTCCCTCGGCCTCCTTGGACTCCTGGGGGGGGGGGGGGGGGTACTGTCACACTCCTGGGCTCACCTAACACTCTGGACTCCACTTCCCACAATCCCACTCACACACCTGACACTACTACATGCACTCCATCAGCCAACCCTGAGCCACTTCCTAGGAGTGGCTCCCCTGAGTTCTAATTGTCATCACCTGTACCTTTTTGTTTATGTCTGTATTTATACCCCTCTGTTTGTTTTCTTCATTGCACAGTATTGCCTCCACATTTCCGTGAGCCTACTGAGCATTTATATTTCTGATTGTGTTTCTGTGTATGACCCTTTTTGCTTCCGGTTGCTTCCCATTTTGCTTAGCCCTTGAGTTTATCTGCTCATTTCTCTCACTTACCGGTTTCTCGATTTTCGCCTGTTTCTCAACTCCGATTTGCCTAGCACTTGTATTTATCTTGCCTGTGTTTTCCTGATTTCCTGTTCTTGGACTATTGCCCTTTTCATGACCTCAATTTGTCTAGCCCTCACTACTTTGTTGGATTCCCCTTTATTGACCTGGCCTGATTATTGTACATTGTCTTCTCTCACTGTGTCTATTAAAACCTTGAGTTTATTCTTAATCTGTGCGTGTCTGGTTTGTCACAGCCATGTTACAATAGGACACAGTTCTAGAAGTGAGTTATTTCTAATCACACTATCTATTATCACCCAGATGAGGATGGGTTCCCTTTTGAGTCTGGTTCCTCTCAAGATTTCTTCCTCGTGTCATCTGAGGGAATTTTTTCCTCAGCACCATCACCACAGGCTTGATCATAAGTGATAATTTTAAACCTACATCCAGATTTCTGCTTTGGGATCATGTCCAATGTTAAAAGTGCTATATAAATAAAATTATGCTGAATTAAATTAATTGAATAAGACTCAGGGTGGCATGGTGGTGTAGTGGTTAGCGCTGTTGCCTCACAGCAAGAAGGTCCGGGTTTGAGCCCCATGGCTGGCGAGGCCCTTTCTGTGTGGCGTTTGCATGTTCTCCCCATGTCTGTGTGGGTTTCCTCCGGGTGCTCCGGTTTCCCCCACAGTCCAAAGACATGCAGGTTAGGTTAACTGGTGACTCTAAATTGACCGTAGGTGTGAATGTGAGTGTGAATGGTTGTCTGTGTCTATGTGTCAGCCCTGTGATGACCTGGCGACTTGCCCAGGGTGTACCCCGCCTTTCGCCCGTAGTCAGCTGGGATAGGCTCCAGCTTGCCTGCAACCCTGTAGAACAGGATAAAGTGGCTACAGATAATGAGATGAGATGAATGAATTAGACTCTCATGTTTTATCACTCCACAACTAAGTGTCTTGGAGTTGACTGGGAGGAAAGTTCTCTGTAAATGTTTTTCTACCAACAGGAAGTGGGTTCCATTCTGGTTCATGCAGCACATTTTGAACCATTCAGAGCATTTCAACCAAAAATAAGTTGGTTCCCAAGTGGAACTAAAATATAACTGTTTTTTCCAGCACAAACTGTGATGAATATCAGTGGGCGTGTCATTAGTTCGGAGAGGAAGTACAGCACAGCAATGTAGAACACAATAGAAAAGGATCCATCTTCAGAAAAAATGGACTGAAAATAAACATTTGCAGTAACAGAACAAAAGCTCGCAGGTAATAAATTAATGTGCACCACCATTTTGTTGTGACTGTTTACTTCTACTGTGCATTGTGCCACACCCTCTGCTCATGACACATCCTTGATTATAATGGTTCTAATCAAAACTGGTGAAAATATGGGCTGGTTTGTTACCTGGAGCCAAGGTTTAAAGAATTCTGAATGGAAGCGATTCAAAAACCTGTTCGCTGTTGGTCTGAAAAGGATAAGAGTGAAGGTATGTGGAAACATTCCTTGGTGGAAATTCCAACCATGTGGGTTGAGTTTTTTGGTAATGACTCTTCCCCTAAAGGCAGCTGGTGGTCCCTGTGAAAGCTTCTGATTGATAAACAGACAGGTGAAGGATACGACATGGGGCAGTAGCTACAAACAGACATAGTATTGGGAAAGGTTTCCCTTTCTGTTTGGAGATTCAGTCTCTTTTCCATCTCTTTGTAGAGTGCACATCACTGACAAACCCTTCTCTCACTGCTAGAACGCTGGGCCTCAGCTCTCGGTGGCACATTCTCTTTTCACTGTTTCATTTCGGGGGCTAAAATATTCAGCAATATGGAAAGATGTCCCAGTCCTGCTAGAACATCCTCAACCTTTTAATTGTGTTTATTCTTTATTTTACTAAGCTGTTTTTTTGTTTGTTTGTTTGTTTGTTTGTTTGTTTTTGCCTTTTCTAACACTGGGTTATTTTGGTTTTTATTTCTTCGAGGTTTTGAATCATTTGTGTCTCTGAATTTACAAGATACAGTATGACGTAATATACCATAACACCAGAATATTTTTTTTAAAACTCTCTCTCTCTCTCTCTCTGTTCATCATCCATCATTCTTTTTCTGTGCTCAACTCTCTCTCTCTCTCTCTCTCTCTCTCTCTTTCACAATCTGAACATACAGGGGTACTATATAACAACTTACACCGACATCAATCATGTTATTTTATTTGCAAGAATGAACAGAATTAATACTTCATTATCTTG